>NC_071531.1:44213814-44513814 GCF_026979565.1 Vidua chalybeata | reverse complement strand
TGATTTTACAAAGAAATGTGTTGAAAAAAGATTTCAGGCTTGGAAATCACTGACTTTCATTATGAAAATTTGCACCCTCTGCAGTCCCAGATTAAGATTTAGGAAATCTGACCTGGAAGATATGAGTATAGTGCTGAAATGGCGAGCTACTCCTCAGGTATGAGTGTCCAAGCTGTAAAATGCTAGTATGGCCTGTAACATAGATTTGCTCTCTCCAGGGATCATGTTCCCTGGTTTTTCCTAGTCAGTTTTTCACAGATATCGAGAGTTAGAGGCAACTGCAGTAGATGGCATAGACAAGTCTTTTTTTGCAGGAAGAGAAAGTTTATTAAGGTGGGTATAAAGAGTGCTATGCCATTTCACAAGGTCCAGAGAATGGGCTTTGGCCCCATTTAATTTGTGATTATAGACATAGTATTCACATAACCAAATTGATTTAATATGACCATGTATATTTAACTGAGGTATAGTATATACCTTGTTCATAAAACTAATTTTCAGCATAGATTAGGCTAACCTAAATAAGGTTAATGAGCACCAGGGTCCCTTTACTGTTCAGGCAATAAAAAAAAAAAAAGGTAAAAAATTAGCCCAAGAATTTTATTACTTTCTTAAGATAATGCACTGCCTTCATTGACTCCAGAAGCAGCCTAAGGACTTCCTATAAATTTCTCTAATAATGGTCTTCTGTTGTATGGTATAAATCAAGTCCTTGACATCCATTTCTGCAATGTTCAACCATTAAAATAAGTTCAATTTTTCTTATTTTTCAAATGGTTCTGTTGGTCCCAGAGACATTTCTGAGTTTACGCTTGAGGAAGTTGCATGAGTAAAATATACATTTTTGCTGTATCAGCTAATGCAGTTGGTGCCAACAAGCAAAGTCTTTGCATCTGGAGGGCTACAAATCTGGACCAAATTCAGAGGAGGTAAAAAATACGAAGTTCACCTCTATATTGAAAACTTAAATTATTTAACAGTTAAAATAAGCAAAAAAAAAAAAACCCCTTCTTTTTATTTGAAATACATAGCAGAACTCTTGCTTCTCGTTTCATAAAAACTTTATCTAGTTTTTTGCACTGAGAAAGAAAGAAGTGTATTCAGTGAAGTTTTGTGGGTGTTTCTTCCTTCTGTTTTTTCTGAACCTAGTCTGGGGCAACAAGCTGTAGATAACCCTGTTTGAACAGGGTTTTGAGCCAGATGACCTCCAGAAGTTCCTTTCAGTCTCAACCAATCTATGATTCTGTAATTTGTTACAAATTACGATGCAACTTTTTTTTGTAGTTTTGTACCAACAGCAGTATTAGTAAAAAATGCTGTAATTTCATTGTCTCATGCCTGTTTAAGTAAGTTCTGTCATAACACAATAAAATGGTGGCAATTTTGAGGGAAAAAGGAAGTTGATATGCTTAGAAAATATCATATGATAATATATAGAAGTTTACATGTTACCATTAGTCAGTTGAAATATTTACTTAATGCCCAAAATAACATAAGACAAAGGAAAAGGTGGCTGCTTATGCTCAATATTTATGAAAAAATACTTCAAAAATACTGAGCATTCAAAGCTATATGCATTTTTTAAAAAATACAATAGGATTTAAAATGTATTTAATTATTTTGACATAGTTTTAATGTATATGCTCAATTGATTTATTATTTTTTCTAGAATAAAATATTTTATGGAGACAAATTATTTTTGCCAAGGAACATTTGGACACAGAACTTTTAATTTCAGAGAAGAGTAAGTGCTCTATCAGTTAAAATACAGAGGACACAAAGGAATCTTCTCCCAGTTATCACAGTAGTCTGAGATGAAATGCGCTGCTCGGCATTTATCTAAAGAGTTTTCAACATATTGCTTTATATTCACAGTTATCCTAATTTGTGTGCTAAGCAAATTGTCACACTTTATGCAAACACCGTCACCTATCCTAAAGTAGTCAGACAGGTTTCTATGAAAAAACAGAAATGGTAAAAACTTCATTTTTTACCAAAAAAACAAAAACAAAAAAGCAAAGAAAAAAAATGAAAACAGGTTTTTTTTTTTTTCTATTGTGCCCATACCAGACATAAGAAATGTCAAACATCAAATTTGGCTTTAAAAACCCAGATTTTTTTTACTACCTGCATCTGCAAATACATCTAGTATTAAGTGACCATTTCTTTCTTTTTAGCATCTGAAATATTGCAACAGGAAGTTTTCCAGTTGGGAAACTCCTAAATATAAGTGAAAATACATTAATATTCATCTGGTACTTACATAATTTCCTAAAAATATTATAATCTTGCTCAGATTAGGTAAAACTGTGAAATACATTCATAGTTTCATGGATTTAGACTCAAGTCTGATGCAGGCCCACAGATTTACTTTCATGTAGTGCTATTGGAATTTGTAAACCTGCCTTCTTCTATAAACAAACACTAGGTATTAAATAGATTCTATCATTGTTATGCAATTATTGACGTCTTCCTCTGTAAGAAGAGTCAGTTTGCATTCTCTTGGTACTAAACTACTTGTAAGGCAGCTGAAATGCCAAAATTAGGTTTTTCACAATGTGGCCTTTACATTCTATATAAACACAGCTTAGTGTTTTCTAATAATTTATAATTGGGGTTGAAGCATAGAACTTGTTTTTTGTGAGGAAGTAAAACTAAATTAATCTTCTGAGACAATAATAAATGTGGACATATCTGGTGTAAATTCTATTTGTCAGGATCATGATGACAAGAGTGAGGAAAAAAAAAAGTTCTCTCTTTAGTAGATTACACCAAAAGTATTCAAATAGAAGAACATGTGTGATTTGTTTATTCTATTTTTTACCTTTTTATCTTTATTATATTTTTTACCAGAATAACAAAGTATTTTTTTCCAATTATGTTTTGAAGGACTTTAGAAATATAAAATCTGATGAGAAGTACTCATGCCACTATACAAAAGAAGGACCGTGGCAATTCTCCAGCTTTGTGGGACACACCATGTGCCATGACCAGTGCGTGAGGGGTGTTCATTACAAATTCTCATCAGGCCGAGCAAGTACACCAGACCATATGTCAAGGACTGTTATGCTTTTATTATACAGTGCACTTTTATAAGTTCTGAGCTCCCACCACAAACTCCTCAGAGGTCCTGGCTCAGAAGCCACAACACAATACTCAAAAGGTGCTGCCTAACAAGCCACAACAAACACCTCCACAACCGCCTCATTCCCACAGCAGTATGGAGTATGAACTAGAATATGACAGCTGTTCCTTGCCCAGGAGATCCCCAGAGAAAAAGACAAATGTCTCTAGTCCTTAGATCCCACATTGGTCCTACCACATGGATGGTTTGGAACTAGGGTGGTGAGACAAAGTGACCCGGGCATTTGGTTTTCTATCAAAAGTTTCATAGCACAGGACTTTTCCAAGGTGCTTTTACAGCGTTTTAATGCTTCTTGACACAATGACTAAAATTACAGCATGTTATATTAGCTATTAGTGTGCCTTTCAAAAAATTTAGAAGAAAATCTTTTAGGTTTTTTGAGGAACATTGGAGAATACTCACAACTTTCAAATAAGAAATTGATAGATATTTTAGTCTTTTAAACTGAAACTTGATGTACCAAAAGAAACAATAAAAGAATATGAAAGCTCCTCAAATAGTACCTAAATGTGGAATATGAATTTAGTTTTGAGCTCACAGTACATAAAATGTTATGTACTCTTACAGTAATATTTCTAAGAAAATTATATTTCATAGAAGGGTAGTCACTGATCTGACACAAGACTTCAAATAACATTCTTTGTGGTGAGAGGGGAGAGCAAATTTAGAAACTGTGATGAAGACAGTGTTTATTAACATATTGGAGTTTATATTTTTATGTCTTTGCTGCACTAGCTCAACAGTACATTTTAAAAAATTCTTCCAAACAGAAGAATACAATGCTACTTGCAAATTCTTTTCATTGTTAATGTAACTCAGACTACATAAAGAACCTAATAGAATAATGAGCTATTTATTATTAAAATTAATTTGATATGTATCAAAGTATCATATTAGCAATACTACCTTGTGCTTTAATTAAGCTCATGAAAGCCAGTACAAGATAAAGATGTAATGAGCAAACAACATTATCTAATAACATTCCTGTTGACAATCTAATATCATTTTCTTCTGACCATTTAGAAGCATGTTTTCCGTAGAAGTCAATCTAATTGCTCCAGAAAACTGAAAATCTAATTTAAAAAATCAATTGGTAAAACCCTGCAACCTGTGTGCTGTGCATCAAAAAGAAAAGGAAACCTGATATGTATATCAAATCTCTATTTCATGGTCTTTAGCACTTTAACACATAGTTTTCAGCATTTCACTGTCATTAGAAATTGCAGTAAATTTTATTATATTGCTTGGTTTTAAACATTTTTGTACTTTTTTAATGCTGTTTGGAACATTTTTGTAACCTGATTTGGAAAAAGGATAAGTAAACGAGACCCAGATCATCATGACACTTTTATAACAAGCATTTTACCATTCGTTTTCTTTCTAGCATACAGCTTTCAAAGTACAGCTGTAAGGGCATTTGACTGAAGGTGAAGGTAAAAGAGCAGAAAATGGTGAAGATAGTTGGTCAAGGTATGGTATATACTCAGAGCAAAATTGTTAAAAAATCTCATTTTAGAAATTTAAACAGCAGTCTTTGAATGGAAGAAAAGGTATACAGCAGCTTTTGCATGGTGTTCAGCAAAACCAGGTCTTAAAAAACTTAAGTCTAGGGACTTAAAATCATTCATTGTTCAAATTCTTCTCAAGTTCAAACTCTAAAAGTTTTGGAAGCCAAAACTTGATAAAAAGCCAGTAGAAGACTAAGTATCTCAGCTTTTCTAGAGGTCCTAGGTCTTGATAGGCTTCTGTCATTACTTGTTCCCATTTTGCAAGACTGAAAAACTCATTTTAGTGCAACACATTTTGAAAGTTGCCAGAATTGCTGCTGAAAACTGTCTCATTAGCACAAATATGCAAAACAGGGATAGAATTTGATATAGAATCTAACAGAGAATTTAAAAGTCTTAAGAGAATCTCTTGTCAGATTTATTCTGTCGCTTTGCTGTCTGGTATATTTGTATACAGACACACACATAGATAATCTTCTATCAAAATTTTGATTATTTAGTCTCTTTACTTTGAAAATCTAGCTGTATAAAAATCATCTTCTAAGTGTTCCAGAGATAGTAAATGCAATGTTACTTTTTTCTTTCTTTTTCTTCAATTTCTAAAACTATATTTTTATAGGATATACAATCTTTTGACAATTTTGGACTGAAATTATTTAATTCAAATGTATATAGCAAAGCATGACTTATAAATTTTAGTTGACACATATTGATAAAATATTTTATCTATAACAATGTTAAGAACAGCAAAGTATATAGTTATAATTCACTATAAATTATCTATAAGTAAAATAGAGTTTGGTGGTAAAGGGCTTTCTGATTCTGTACTAAGCTTCATCTTAGTGAGAATTTACAAATTAAAATTCCTAAAAATCCCTAGCAGAGTAGTATTGCTTGGGCATGGTTTGAGGTTATAAAGTGATCACCTGAATGCAGTTAGGCTGGAAATACATGCACACATGTCACTCCTGGGGGTAAATTTTTATAGCTTGAGAACACTGTTATTGCCATCCACCCAAGATGTGTGTGTCATTCAGCTGAACTGGACTTTGAGCAATGGATCATTGAAGGGAGTTTTTTGAAGGCTTCCTGAGAACTCAAAATGCACTTGGTCAAGTGATTCACATAGTTTCCTGTCAATGTCAGAACTATCTGCATGTCAGTGAAGGGGATAGGAAGTATTTTTGATCTTCAGTAAAGCAGGAAAGAAACAGAAATCCTTTCAAGCTCTTTAAAGTGTTACAGTTTAAAGCACTTAGATGTTAACAAATGTGCATTAAGCAGAAGGTTCATGTGGATATCTCTCATTATTCTTAAGTCAAAATACTTCTGTAGAGGAAGGAGTGGGGGTTACCCGCATTGTAAATTTATCAATTTCTTCTCCTTTCCTATGATGTCTTCTGTACTCCAACAGGTCAGTCATTGAGTACTCTAGGTAATATTTTCTAGAGATGAATCTCTCATTTTTCCGTGCTCAAGCAGCTCAAATTTAATGTCTTGCTTATCTAGATGGATGAAAGCAGAACTTTTTTAAAAAAACCATTTATTTCTTATATCAGAGCTTTTGTGTACCTAATCCTTGATTCTACCAACAACAATTTCATTCATAAAACCTGAGGTGTGGGATTTGTCTTTCTCTTTTTATTGTCCCATGTCACCTATATTAATAAATTCTGGCACTACTTTTCAACATTATCTTTCTTCTACTAGTAAGTAATTTCTCTGTGTTCAAAGGCTAGGTTGTTTTTACTGTCTTGTTTCTTATGTCCTTATTAATAGCTATAATTTCACCTGCTGAATTTTTCTTCAATATGTCAACATGTATAATGAAAATAAATCTACTCAGGAAGTAGAATTTTTATAAGAGAAACTAATCAGCAGGTGCAGCTTCCTTTACATACATATTCCTGTACATACACACTTCAGCCAAGAAACTCTTTAAATTATCTGTACATATTTTCAGCAAGACTAGAAGGACACTGAGGGCCTGAAGAAACCAATTGGTACTTTTTAAAATTACACCATTTCTGGATGTATGAAATTTCTTCTTCAGAAATGTTCTTATAGACATACAGATACTGACAGGAATGATTAATGTGGCCCCTAATTATTTCACCTTTAAAATATGGAAATTTTAATTGAATTTTGGTGTTAAAACATGCCTAGCTACCTAGGTGGCACACTAAATCCCAACATCTCTATTCTTTATATCCCTGAGGAGAGCACTTACATGGAATATTAAAAAAGTCCTCTTTCAAGTTCCAGTTTTACTGACTATATCAGGCATTTCACTCCAGGTCTTCTAAATTCCGTATTATAATATATTCCTGAAGAATGTTTCCTAAATGTTTTTTGTTCGCTTGTTTGAGAAAAACTCTTCTAATTTATGTAGAATTTCAGTATTTATTCAGACTTTTTATTTAAATTTGAGAATTACTATATATATATATGTGTGTATATATATATATATATTACAATCTATATATCTATATCAATCTATCTATATGTTTAGCCAGATAATATTTTTATTGTCTATGCAAAATACAACAATTTCCATTACAAAGTCTCTAGACCACTCATAGGGCACAAGTTCTTTGATTCAACATGTTTCTCCAAATACCCTCTTCACCAGGTGAGATGACCTTTCAAACTTTTCACAGGAGTCTTCCCAGAGTTCTCACCTTAGGTCAGGGGCCATGTGGAGACATATTTTTATACTATCCCTGATACTATTTCATCCTGGTTTTACAGTACCTGGGACCTTCTTGAAATGCCTTCCTACAGATTTCCAGCTTCTACCAATACTTGTAATCAGCCACTGCAACAAGCCACCCTGTCATTTTATTTTAGCACTTTTCTAGGAATGTGCATCTATAAGCTCTTTTAGGCTCATTCCATCTGAACAGAATCATGTTTTGTTTCTTTCTTCTTTAAAAGGTTATTAATTTATTGATGGTCAACGATGGCTTTTCAAAATTTGCAATGCTTTGATATGAAAAAGAGATTAGAACAGATCAGCAGGCATTTGAAATCATTGTCTCTTTTTGAATGGTAAGAGGGAATTTGAAAAAATCCCAGCATTTTCAGTTTAATTTAAAAGAAAAAAAAAAGTTTCAGGATCCTATGACTCGAAATTACAAGTAGTCTAATTTAGACTCAGTTTGCATCCTTTATAGTGAAATTATTTAACAAAATTAATGAACATAGTATGAAGAATCCCTCTTCAAGTGAGATTTTGAAAATTACTGTTTTCCCCATAAAGTATTCTAATAAACTTTCAGAACCCATTGTGTAGAGTAGAAGATGATTATAGTTTTCCTGTGAAAGAGTACTCCAAAATCAGATGGATGATGCATGGTCTTATAAGATGCATTCTTAGTCAAAATACTAAAAATGTGTAGATTTTAGTAGGGCAAATCTCATTAAAAAAAAAACACAAACAAATAAAAAAACACCAAATTAACAACCCCCCCCCAAACCAACATAAATAATTTAAATTTAATCAATGTGTATTAAACAACCTGTATGAACCATAAAGAGAATGATACATAAACTAAGAAATGAGCTAATTAAGATATATGTTAGCCCAGTAATTCTGGAGACAAAAATGATATATTGGTTTTCAATTTCATGTGATCACAGGAAATTTCAATTTCATGTGATCACAGATTGAGAGCTTTTTAGTTAATTAGAAATTTCCTTAACCAGAGAGTACTCAGGAGGTTTTTTCAGAAGTAGAGAATAGAATTCAACTAAAGTACAATTACTTTGAACACATAGCAATTTAATTTTATGTTTTATTATATATTATCTTGAAAATTTCTGAAGGAAAATTTTCCATTGAATCCTCTCTCATCATCAGTGATCAGGGCAGGTTACAAAAAAGGATATCAGCTTAAGAGCACTTCATGGCATCATACCTGTTTCACTGGCCTGAACTTGGAGATTGAAACCACAGCTCTAATTCACCCTGCAGCCTAGTAAGTACGAATTCAAATTTGTTTTCATTCACAGTTCTCAACACACTAAACAGAAAATGTCTTAAGTAGGTGATAGGATCCCCTTCAAAAGTTGTCTCAGAAGTCTCAGACCTCTATGTGTTTTTTGATTCACCACTTTCATTTAGACACCTTTAACTCTGATGTCTGTACCTCTCAGACACAAACTAGAAAATCTTGATTTTTTAATTAATAATAAAAGATATTAATTCAGATGTAAATATCCACATAGGTAAAAGCCTAGAGTTAGATGATGTGAAATACACCCCTAATTTCTAAAAAAAATGTGAATTACACAGCTTGAATCCAGTTTCAGGTATACGAATCCCAGCTACATGTATGTTTCATTTATTCTACCAAATTGCTGGCAACTGTTGATACATTGAATAGCAAGAAACTAAGTTTCTAGACTAATTAAAAAATAAACATTTTATGTTCAATGTATTCCATGTCAAAATTTTGAAATGCCGTTTTTTAATCCTCTGAGTACTTTTGAACTTCCTTAGTAAATTATTTAGAGATCTGGAATGTGAAAGTTTGTCTTATATTTCAAGTCACCAGGCCCACACTCTACACTACTTGTGTTCATAAAACTTTTTCTTAGTTTCTCTTCTCAGTCACGGCTGAAGTTGACCAATAGTTTATTTTTCTGAATTTGCAATGTGGACACACAGATCTCTTTCCAGCAGAAAGATGAAGGACCTTCTCTGCAGTACTCCAACAGGATGTTGGGGTGCATCAACAACGGCATCACCAGCAGAGATAAAAAAGGCACTTTTTCCTCTGCTCAGTGCTTGCCACACCACACATGCATTACTCTTTTCAGGTTTGGTCCCCACCAAGCAAAAATATGTTGGTAGGCTGGAAAGGATTCAGAGAAGGGTCACAAAGATGATCCAAGGACTGAAACTGCCATATGAGAACAGGTTGAGAGAAATGGGTTTGTTCAATCTTAAGAAAAGGTGGCTTTGGGGAGACCCTGTCACCTTGTCCCACTATTTAAAGTGTGTCTACAAAGAAGTTTGCAAGGAGTCACCTGGAAAAGATGAGGGGTCAGTTGCTCTTGGGGGGATTCTGACTGGACAGAAGAGGAAAAATTTTCACAATGCCATTGGAATAATGCCCTCAGGAAAGTGGTGGATTCCCCAATGCTGGACACTTTTAAAACTCTGTTGGACAGCATGCTGTGCCATCTTACCTAGATTTTGTTTTTGCCAAGAAAGGTTGGAGTAGATGATCCTTGAGGTCACTTCCAATCTGATATTCTATCATTCTACGAGTCGTGATTTGTAGCTACTAACCTTAGCTTGGCTTTATACAAGAAAAAACTGACACTTTGAATCATAAGTCATCTGCTTTTTCTGGCCAGAGAGAGTATTCTTGACACAGACTCACTTCATTACACTGCACTGAATTGTAAAGTCTGGATGCCAGATTTATAGAGGGAAAAATAACTGTATTCTCCAAGCATTCTTACAGATCTTAACCAAGTCTACTTTCCAATAGAAAAAAACACTAAAATGTTATCTAATGAAAATGAAGAACATTCTGTTCTTTGTTTTAAACGATAGCTTGTCTCATATTTATTCCTGAATTAGACTAGTTTGGAGGATCTGGGTGGAAACAATACAGCCTTATCCATAACCAATTCTAAGAGTCATGGTAATAAACTAAAATTATTGCTCATTATTTTTTTGTGTGTGCTTCTTGAAAAATTCTATCAGCTTGAATCATAAATACAATATAAAATAGGCTTACAAATAAAAGAGAGTAAGATTCACCTCTCTTACATTTCCTCCCCTTCCTCTTCATAACGTATCTACCAATCTTTGCAGAAACATAATAAATCTGGCTGTATGTTCCCTGGTTCTTTATCTTTTTTGACCTTTTTAGAATAGGAGCATGTACCTGAGAATGCTGTCTCAGCAGAAAAAGACAGCTTTCCTACAAGACCAAGCAGTTAGCTGAGGGAAAGTGTATTAGAAAAGTGGCTGCTGTATGCCAAGGAGAAAGCAGGAGAGAGAATGAGGCAGACTTTGCTTGCTCTGCGATTCTTTAGAAGCTGCTGAATTCTGTCTGGCCTCTCTCTGGGGGCCTAAAACAACTCCATAATGACTAAGGAGATAGTTGCAGTTAATTAGCCTTGAAGATCACAAAGTAAGTTTTTACTGCTCTTCAAAAAAAAAAAAAAAAAAACCTTAGATTCTCCCTAGATGTAGCAAAAACTTCTGTCATCTTTCCATTCCCTTTCCTTTACAGTTTCTATGAAAAATTATCCACTTGTTACTTGAGTCAGATTCTGGCTGAAGTGCCCTATAAAGAGAAGGCCACACTTTTCTGGTTTGCAATATCTCACACACTCTGCTCCAAAGGAAAAGAACTCCTACCTCTCACCCCAGACAAGAGAAATTAGCATCTTTGCTTTACAGCACATGCTAATTTTGACTGGGGTAAGGTTTTTCTTCGTAGTGGCTGGTATGGGGCTGTGTTTTGGATTTGTGTTGAACACAGGGTTGATAATATAAAAATTATTTTATTATTGCTGAGCAGGTCTTACACAGAGCCAAGGCATTTTATGGCCTTCTATTACTGCTCATATTGTATAGCTGGCAAGGAAGTTGTGGGTGCATGAGAAGTTGGTAGGAGACACAGCTGGGACAGGCAACTCCAACTGACCAAAGGCATATTCCATACCATATGTTCACTATATAAAAGTGGGGAAGGAAGAAGAAGGAAGAGATGGGATGTTTGGGGTGATGGAATTTGTCTTCCCAAGTAACTGTTAATATATGATGGGGCCCTGCTCTCCTGGATAAGGCTGAACACCTGCCTGGCCATGGGAAGCAGTAAATAAATTCCTTGTTTATTTGTATGCATGGGTTTTGCTTTCTTTATGAAACTGCCAATCTCAACCCATGAGTCTTCCAGCTGCTGTTATTCTGATTCTCTGCTGATCCTGCTGGTGGGGTAGTGAGTGAGTGGCTGGGTGCAACTTGGTTGATGGCTGCGGTTAAACCATGACACATCTTGAGACAGTCTGAGAGATGCTGAAGTGTCATGAAATCTTACATTCCATGATCCTTTCTGTACCACCCCATACAACATACCTACTTAGAAGGCACAGGGTAATGGAAAACAGTAAAATATCTGTGTTTAAATCATAAATATATCAGAAATGTTATAAAAAAGAATCCAAACTTAATTTACTGAGAAAGCAAAAATTGCCTAGAACTTAATGAGACAAACATGTCTCATTAAGCATCTAGAACTGAAGGACAGAAGGAAGAGAACAGAAGAGACTTCAGGTGGTTCAAAATAATCTAACATTAAAGACTGCAGTGAGTGGGTGAACAGGTGAACAGGATCCTTGAGGGAACAGCAATATAGAAAGAAAGACTTGCCAATACCACCTTACTTTTGTTTCCCTCAAAACCAATTTCTCTGAAGAACCAATGTAGTGAAGCTCTGAAGAGAATGCATTACTAGTTACTGTGAATAGTATGAATGACAATAGTATGGATGACAGAGTAGCAATGTGCTGCTGGGCTTTCTCCTGTGAATCTTCCAAACATAGCAGAATGCCAGAGGTAGCTGTTCAATGGACATGTGTATTTAGTAAAAACTGGTGTCAAGCTGAGACAGAGAAAAGAAAATATGTGCTCAAATATTAATGTCAGTTCTTTGTTTTTTGCAGTATTTCCTGAATGGGGGGACTACGAAGAATTTCACACTTTTCCAACAGCCCAAATACATTGAATGAGACCTTGAGCAATGCACAGGTGCTTTGCCAGTATTTGTCATGATTCTCCTTCATGGTATGATACTGATGATATTCATCATATGATCATTGAATAATTTAGGTTGTAAAGGGTCTTCAGGGTCATATTGTCTTCATCTTACTGCAGTCCCAAGCAAATAATGTAGTTGAAATTCTCTTCAAAAGTTCCCTGGAGCTTTAGGTTAAAACACTAGGACTCAGAGTCTGCTGGTATTAATATGCTTATTTGAGGGAATCAGTTTCTCAAAGCTTTGTAGGAAGCTACAATAATGTTTCAAAGCTGAAGACTATGTTTATTTTACTGCCTAACCCTTGCATTGACACTATTGAACCACTGACAGTATGCCAGAAATCTCAGAGACAGTTTGTGTACTCTTTCTTATTAATTCTATTACTGGCATCTGTCAGTTTATCAAAAGGCAAGGTCAAAAAATTTTATTTTTTCTGCCTAAAACAGAATGCAAAATTATACAGAGATATCATAGTGGGTTGACCCTGGCTGGATACCAGGCACCCACCAAAGCTACTCTATTACTTCCTTCCACAAGTGGATAGAGGAAAGAAAGTATAGAGAAAGGTTTGTGAGTGAAAAACCAGGATTTAGTGTACCTAGTTTTTAGCCATAATTATCCTCAGAAGAGATGTTCTTCCCTTGTATTCTTAACATCTATATAATGTTACTATTCTCTTCTTCATTACTGAGAATGAGTGGCATTGAGCTAATCACTTGTGTGCTGATTACAAAACATTCTGTTCATTCCTCATTAACCTCTATGAACTACTAAGAAATATTGAGCTGACCTGACATATTTTCTTTGTCCCCTTTATAGCTTGTCAGGCACTTAATCACTATACTTCCGTAGAAATTACTTATAACTTTGTCAGCTTTTTATTTTCACATTTCTACACCAAAACCATGAAGATTTGGAATGCTCACATGCATCTCTAATAGAATAGAATAATTTTTTTCAAAAGCAATAGTTGCAATGTGGAGCAAATTACAATGACATTGAATTGAAACAACACAGAAGCAGAAGGTTCAGAAAGAAGCTCATCTTTTTTTAGATAAGGAAAATATTGACTGTGACAGCACTGATAATATTCCAAGGGTTATATATGTTGCTTAGTTATAATTAAGTAAATCATAGTTAATTAGGGGTAAACTGAGAGAACCAACCCAAAAGAATTAATAAGGCTCAATTCATAATGTTTGATTTACTCTCATGAGCGTGCTCTTGTTTTCAGGCCTTCTGGTTAGAGTTCATTCCACCAAGATTTATTGCCCATATCTGAACCAGCCCACATCTGAACTCTTTTCATAATCAGTTGTGGTGGGTCAACCCTGCCTGGATGCCAGGTATCCACCAAAGCTGTTCTTATCATTCCCCTCTGCAACTGGACAGGGGAGAGAAAATAAAATGAAAGACTCATGAGTTGAGACAAGGACTGGTAGAGATCTTTCACTGAATACCATAATGGACAAAACAGACTCTGCTTGGGGATCTTAATTAAATTTATTAATAATAAAAAATTGGAGCATGAGAAATAAAAAAAATCTTATTAACACTTTCCTGTCAGTCCATCCTCCTTCCCAGGCTGTACCTCCTCCAAGTTTTCCAAGAACTGCTTCAACCTGGGTCACTCTTCCATGGGGTGCCATCCTTCTGGCACATCCTGCTCCAAAATGGGGCCCCCACATGGTTGCAAGTCCTACCAGGAAACCTGCTCCAGTGTGGTGTCCTCTCTCCACAGGTCTGCAGGTTCGTGCTAGGAGCCTGCTCCAGCACAGGCTTCTCATGAGTTCAAAGCCTTCTTTCAAGCACCCACCTTCTCTGGCACGGATCTCCTTTAAGGGTTGCAGGTGGGTCTCTGCATCATTTTTGCCCTCCGTGGGCTGCAAGGGCACAGCTGCTTAACTATGGTCTTCACCATGGTCTGCAAAAGAACCTCAGCTCCAGCCCTTGGAGCACATCCTCCCCCTCCTTCTCTGCTGACTCTGGTGTCCAAACCAAAAGATAACTGTGTTCCAGCTAAAACTATTATGCTACCTCAGATATAAGTGTCTACTGAGCATCTGTCTGCACTTGGTGAAAAATCCTACCTGTGTCTGAATGGATTTCCAACTTTATTTAATTACTGGATTCTTTTAGTTTTGTTTTTACCAGTCGTTCCTATTTTTAAACTTTTTAAAATTATTTCTTTTTATTTTCCCATAAATTTTCTTCAAGAGTGATACGTGTATATGTATCTAACTGTATCTACTATTGTAAAACTATACACAAATAATTTAATCAGCAGGATTTTTATCTGTATTTCCCTTTTTTCATGTTGTCTTAGGTTCTCCAAGATAAAATAATTTTCTGGAAATAACTGAGTTGTGATGAAGGAAGCTTTTTTCTATATCAAGATATGCCATTGCACTCCTACAGATTCAGACTGTTTATATTCTGCTATCTTGAATCATCTGAGAGCACGCTACAGAAAAAAATTGAGAAGTGGTGATGAATGATTAAAGACAAGAAATATGTAAGTCTCTCTTCTTGCATATCAGCAGCACATGACATTGTTGATCATAAGGCATCATTATCCTAACATGCAAGAAGACATATCAGAAGAATATACCAGTTTCCATTTTCCTGGATTGATCATGACTGAAGACAAAGGAGACATTTCTATAACCCTCCTTCTGGGACTCACTAAAAATCTGGGTTTTCTCTATAAAAAACAATTTTATTTTTTTTTTTTAGGATATAAAATGTCTAAGTAGTGGCACCATTATTGTATTTGAAAAAAAAAATGAAAAAAAATAACATTGTAGGCTTCCATAAATAATTCAAGCAAATATGAATTGCACTAGGCAACAGTAAAAATAACTTATAGTTCTGGTACAATTTCCTTTAGCAGAAAGCCTCATACAATAAATTTTATCAACAATTTTAGTATATTTCTGAATCCCATATTAGTACATAAATTAGGTAACATAGCAGCAGCCGGATAAATATTTTATATATTCTGACTGGATAAACAGATTCAGATGCATCCCAATGCATGACGACTACCATTAGTCAGAGTCACCTCTTTATGGCCTCAGCCTTCTGGAAAATTTAATTCATTTGTTATGCTCTGAGCATAACGTGACAACCATGAATATAATAGGCATTTGTTCTTTGCCTGCAACAGTCAGGTCACAATGTCCAAGTGTTCACAAGGCACATTCAGTGTTACTGAGCAGAGAGCATTGTGGTCACGCTGATGTCAGATCGGAAGCTGAAGTCATGCAAGACAGGTAACTGTTATCAGTGTTTCATGGACATCCATATCCACAGAAGCTGAGGAACAACACAGACTCCAACACTTCTTAGTCTCAATACGAGCACAATTTGGCCTTGCTGTCTTGAACAGGGCAAAATTGAGCAGGTAGGTTACAAAAACTTAAATCAAACATACTAATAGCTCAGCCCAAACTTTAATTGCTATGTAAATATACCCATAACAAAAGAGTAAGAAAAAAAGGAGAAATCTGCAAATTTACTTGTTGTACTTTCAAATCATCAGGGTTTTATTAATGCAAAAACTACACACTACACAGATATTCTTAAATTTTGGAAAGAACACACTGCCACCAGTAAGAACAAAACTATTCAGTCAGAAAGGACAAAAGTAAGTGTTTTCTATCCAAAAAAACCCAAACCAAAACAATACCCACCCACCCCCCCCCCCCCCCCAAAAAAAAAAAAAAAAAAAATCCAAGCAAAGAAGAGACAGAAAGAAGGGAGCAGATGGGAGAAAGTGCCTATCCTAGGTATATTGAAAGCATTTACCTAGTAGCAGGACTAGAATAGGGTCCTATATTCGCAAGGAGTTTTCACCATTTTGAAATCTCACCATCATATAATCCCTTCCCCAAGAAGAAAAAAAAAATAGAAGATAGCAGGCAAAAAGCCATGCATATTGTTCTTTCTTTTAAATACTTAAATCCAATTTGGACTAAAGAACACCCAAACTGTGTAAGTACAATCCTATTGTAAGAATTGTTCCAGTTTTTGTAGTCAGAAAAAATCCTCAGTGCAGATAACATTTATAAAAAATCACCTAATCACCCTGCCTTAATGTAGACCAGTGATCATGTAATTTGTAAAAGTGAATTGCAGCTTTTTCTTTAAATGGACTCAATGTAACTCCAAATATGCTCAGCTGGAATACAAGTGAAGGAACTGTTTTTCTTCTCTGAAAGTGACAGGACTGTTACTTTGTGCTTTCTAATTGGGACATATTTCTACTTCGGTGTCACGTAATGGATAGCAGGTTCTAATTCCTTTGTAATTCTGTATTGCTCTATTGGGTGCAGGTGTAAAGGTACTGGTATGTGGAGAGAGCTGCAGTGATGGCCTCTGTTAGGAGCTACAGGGATGCCCTGATGCAAACACAGACATTTCCAGCTGGCTCTGACAGACCCCCCACAGCTGAGCCCAGCAGCCACCATGGTGGCAGCTCTGGGAACATGTATTTAAGAAAAGGCAAAAATTTCAAATAAAGGAAGGAGAACATTTTCTGTTCTTTTTACATTTTATGAGGATAGCAATATTTCTAGGCAACACAACACACATACAAGAGAAACATGGATTCAAAATAATGATAAAAATACAGTAGTTAGGAGACTGCTCATATGCTTCTGCTTAAAGAATGAAAAAACATAGATAAACAATGAAAAACATAGCCACTCAAATGGAATAAGAAGACCAAGCCTTAAAATCCTTTAAAAGCTTATTTACCAATCTAAATGACCCCTTATTTCCACTCTATATAGTGGATGATTGGATCACAGCTAGTTGCCTACATTGCTCGTGTTTAACTTAAAGTGTTAAATCTGGAACTGAACCCAAGTGGTACTTACCAAACACAGGTTTATTCCAAGGTTTTAAAATAAACCTAATTACGGGACACAAGGGACTTTTACATACACAAGAAAACCCAAACAAAACCAACAAAAAAACAACAAAACAAATAAACAAACAAAAAAACTGCACCAAAAACCCCAAAAGAACCAAACTGAAGCTGCAGAAGCAGATGCATAGCATACTGAATTTATGTATGAAAGTGGACAAATAAGTAGACATACATAGAATGACATAGAGATATCTGTGCAAACACTCATATGTTCAAGAAAAGTAAAACAGAAGACATGTCAGATAATCTTTTAATACTCACTAAAATCACACATTTTATGAAATTTTTACAATCCAGTGGCTTAGTTTTATCTTATATATATGTGTGTATATATATATATATATATGTATATATCTGTATATCTATCTATATATATATGTAAAACTGATAACTGAGTAATTTCAAAGTCTGGGTACTCCTTCAAAATGGGAGAAGAAATATCTCCATCAGTAGGAGTAGAATATCTTTCTTTTTATTTTACATCTAAAGTTGATGTTTTTCAGCACATTAATCAAGATCAATCTTTTATAAACACAAGAGTTCAGCTTGTAATGAATTTTTAGAACAAGAGATTAGCTAGTTTTATTAACCTAGTATGCTGTAGCCTGATTACAAAAAGAAGGAATTATGGAAGATTCTACAATTTTTAATGGTTCATAAGATTGCGGTTGTAGATTGGCATATCTATAATTATAAAAACTAACTCCTCTAATTCAATGCAGACAGGAAAATTTCATTAGCAACCTACAAAATAATGCAATATTTATATGCTTACACATAAAGTAAGAAAACAATATGACAAACTGTATTTCCATTTTGGTTTGTGTTCTCTTTTCAGAATGAAATACAGGTCATAAAGTGGAATATTGGATCATAACACCAAGTACTGTCTTGAATCACTTGCTGTTTTTTTCTTGTTTATTCCTTGTTCAGTTAAGCCACAGGTAGTTATTTTGAAATTATCACTTTCCTCTGCAATGTCTCGGTCAGTACTTCTCACTTTAACTTCTGAACCTTCTTTACATCAAGCTGAAAATCTTGCCTTTTTCAAACTATTTCTCTGGGAATTCAGCAGTCTCTCTGTTTCCCCAAAACTGTTCATCGTCTTTTCTGCCCCTTATCCCTTCCATCAAGGTAAGGGAATAGGGGTGGGAAAACATAAAAGAGCAAAACCTCTTTCAGTATGCAAGGGTCATAGAATTCAACTCTTATCAATCTCAGATTTAAGTTTGAGCTTGTGATTTTATTTTCCTCACATAATCAATAGGGAGAAATAAGCACCTAAAAGGTTGATTGATGTGCCAACTGTTAAAAGCATCTCTTGTAAAGTCAGCTGAATTATGTTTGGAAAATTCAATTTCTCTACAATGACTTTAAAGGATGTTTGAGATGTAATAGTTTTAGATATCTGATTCAATGTGTAAGATTTCCATTAGGTAATTTAGAGGTTTAAAGTCATGGTCTTAAGCTTCATCTATTAAGTCAGTAGAAAGACAGAATGACGTGGTTGAAAGAGAGTAAGAAAGAGGTATGGGATTTAAAATAAAAGTAACTGTTTATTGACACATTAAAAGAAATAGTTTAGACCATGGTCTCTGTTTTTATTATATTGTATACTCATGAGACCATAATGTTAAAAAGGGATAAAATTATTAAATGTGGAAAATATCTAAGTCTGCATTTGTTTTGAATTTGTGGGTCTTGGGCTTTTTGTGACCTTTTTTTTTATTGTTTATTTTTAATAAGCTAGGATACTCAAACAATATTTATAAGTGATGAAGCAAAATAATAATTAATGCGGATATGCATTTGCTCCTATAGGAAAATAAGAAAATTCATGAGTAAAATTAATGCTTTGTTTATCCAAGAATTGTTTACAGTAATTTATTATTATGCTGGCTTATAGAGGAATTCAGCTTTAGCCTATTTCAGCTTTAGCTTCAGTCATTTAAAAAATCCCTAAATTTTGCCATGAGACTTGCCATGAACAAAAAGACACAGGAATAAAGCAGATGCAGTGCAGACATATTTTGCCATAGTATAGTTATGGGAGTAGCATTTATCTTACTCATGTCTTTGTTACAGTTAGCCGGAGTTCTTAATCTGAAATAGTTTTATAGTTAGGGGAAAATAAATTGTCAAAATATGACCCACGGATGCAGATGCAATCCAGAATTTGAAAAACACAGTGCAGCTTAAGGCAAAGTAATTTTCTATAGAGACTTATCAAAAGGTCGGCAAATGTATGTTTGATAGAATTTTCTATTTGTTCAGGGAAGCCTGTAACTTCTGACCAAGTTAATATCAATTTACCTTGGTAAACCCAAGTCCCTTTATCCTACTTTTCAAAGAAACCTGAAATCCAGCTTTTTTTAGATGCCAAATCCACTAGCCCTCCAAAGAAAAGGAAATACCAGCTATACAAGTGTACAGTTTGGGGAAAGTGATAAAGAAAAACTACAATTAAAATTTAGAGATTATGATTTTACTTGAAAGATCACAACTGAAATGGAGAGCAGATCTGAGGATTGACCACTTTATTCAACGTCTATGATTAGTACCACACCTTCTGTTACATACAAATACTTTTCAATTATAATTGTAGTGAACTGGGGCTCTAAATCAACTATTTTTATTTCCATTTGAAAAGACAAGAAAATCATCACTATGTTGATGCTTTCCATTAGGGTAATGACACACATGTTATTTGTATTGACATTAACCATTTCTTGGTTTTAAAATTTTTGATTATATGTTGTTTGAAGCTTACTTCTCTTTGTAATTTTTTTTGTTATAGAATAAATTATTATTAATGTTGCAATGTGACTAAAACATATTATGGATTTCACAGATTAGGGAGTGGAATCTAGGTTGGTATGTCTTATTTAGTGAAATAATTTTTTCTTTTGAATAATTTATTTCTAGTTAAAAAAAAACCAAAAAACTCCAACACTCATATGCTGTGATACAGGCAGAATTTAATTTTCTTATTAAAACCACTGGGTATAATAAAATCAAACCTTGTAATATTTATGTCTTCTATTACACTGATTTAAATTTTGTCTCAAAGGCATAGGAAGATTGAGGGAAGAAGGAATCTTTTCTGAGTTTGTTTCATTTTATTTTCACTTACAACATACTGTTATCAAATGCTCTCAGGCATAGATGCCCCCAAATTAGAATTTATTACTAAGTTATGCTCTGGCATTCATCAGTTTGCATCTAAGATGGTAATGTGATGGTGATGGTATGATTTGAAAAATATAAGCTCTGGCTTGAAGCCAAACTGAATGAATTTTTGTATATCTCTTACAATTTCAAATATTCATGAAGAAATTCTTTGTCGTCTCCAGTTTTTATGGATGATACTTCAAGAAACTTTCCAAGAGATGTACACTGTCTTGTTTTCACGGTGTTGCTGCCCACGTTGTCCCCTCCTTGATCTTGTAACCCATGATGTGTTTAATATCCCAACCTATTTCCATCTCTATTCTGCTTCTTCACCCTTGACATGACTCACCCTACATGGGTACCTTACTTGTTAAAGCCTCTCTTTATTATATCCTTTTAAATTATACTATTTCTTCTTCTTTTCTGCATCCAGATTTTCCATGACAAAGTGATTGACAACAAAGTTTAGAGAGATGGTGTCTGCACCTGAAGAAACACCACAGAAAAATAATCGCCATCAAATAAAAAAAAAAAAAAAAGAGTAGATATTTCTAGCATAGGCACGAACAAATTGAAATCTATTATTAAGTACAAATAAATAATATGAGAAAAACTTATACAGCAAAGGATCTAAAAAGAAGACATAAAGTGGAGAACCCTAGCACCCCCTCCTCAACACCAAGAACAGATAAATTTTTCCTTGGAAAGTCTGGATATTCATAGGGAAATACATATATCTTCTACCTGTCTGTAGACATAATCTTAGAATCTTTCTTTCCAAAAGTGTATTTTCAAACCTTCTTTCCCACCCACTTTTAAAAGAAAGATGGTTTTCCCTATAGCCTTCTGTTAAAAAAAGCAACCAACCCAAAAACTCAAAAAATGTGTCTTTTGATTGAAGTCTACCACTAAGCACTTTTGCCTGCACCAAGCTGCCAAGTCCCTTCCTCAATTTCCATACTATAAAGGACTTTCTTTTACCACTTAAAAATATCTGATCTACAAGACTAATAAGACAATCTAAGTTTTATGGATTTTCTGGGACACCTAGTGAATATACAATGCAGCAAATTCCAGAGTAAAGACAATTATGTGACACATAACATTTAAAAATCTCTGTCTTCTGGAGCTTGAAGGGTGCTACATTGCTTTGTAGAGGACATCTATTAGTGAAATGTTACTTTCACAGAGTGATAGGGGGAGTTTTCTTAACAATTTCTATTTTATGTGTGTAATGATTGTTTTACATGCAATGCTAATGGGTTATATCTTCTTCCCTAAATAGAAATTATGAATATGTATTATGCTGTGCCTGTAATGGTTAGTGAAAGGAACAGGGATCTGCTCCAAGGCTATGTGACACTGAATCGTCTATGTCAATACTATTTGGGAATAATCCCATATACAACAGACACTTTTTGGAAAAATGTAGCTGCAGAATTTCAGAATGCAGCTATAGAGCTCCCCCACATTGAAGCAACATGAACCTTCAGGGGTCCTCTGAGTGCTTTTGTTCAGCTGAAAAATATGAGGAAAATAAATTAAAATATGAAAAATTAAAATAAATTAAAATATGAAAAATATGAGGAAAGCAAGATACCTTTAATTAAAAAGCATTTTATAGTTATGTTTGTTCACATTTTTTAATTTTCTTTTTTAGAGAAAAATAGAGCAACTTAAAAATGAATGTTAAAATAACCCATCAAGAAGAATATGGAATCAGTCATCACTATCTTTCTTAAGAAACATAGTTCTTAAGTCCTGGTATGCAGCTTTGCGTTGTTTTCCCTGGTCCGGGCAGCTCCAGAGTGCCCAGCTAATGGCGCTGTTTCTCTGCGGGACCGGGGCTGCCGCTTGTCCTGGGCGCAGCTGCATTCAGTGCACTGGGGTGGGGCTGGCCGCGTTCTGTGGCTGGCGCTGGGGACAGGACGAAGAGGGAATGAATGTCCAGTCTGTCTGCACAGTTGGCTGGAAAGCTTTTATTGTCGCGTGGAGCTGCGATGGAGAACCACGGCTGCTCCCTAGCGCCGCGTGGACAAAATAGCGACAGGACCGAGGGTACGTGGGATTTTATAGGGGGTGGGCCAATGGGGGCAGAAGCCCCCCTCGCCCAGTGGGGACCGACAATGGGGGAGTGATATGGACTGCGGTAACCAATGGGGACGTGACCGGGGGGCAGACACGGGGCTCTGGGATGAATGGGGTTGCGGGGATGTGGTAACAGACACAGAACTCTCAGGAGTGAACAGGGGGGTGGTTACAGGAGTGACATGGGTAAGCTCCAATGGCAGGTGACCCGGAGCAGACCACCGCAGGGGGGAACATGGGGGGTGCACAGGGGTACACAGAACTGGCTGACTAACATATATCAGAGCCCCTAATCTGAACCCAAACCAGGGATGCTGGTACTTCAACACTGGTACTTCAACTCTCCTCCCCAGTCCACCAGGGTGAGGGGGGAAAGAGAGGGGGTTGAGCGAGTGGCTGCCTGTTTTTTCATCTCCATCTCAGCTTAAAACTACAACACAAGAGGAAAAATTACATTTTAAAAACAGTCCACTATTAGTGGACTGTTCAACCCTCCCTGACTCAACCCCCTTCCCTCAACCATCCAACCAACCAACCAACCAAAAAACCCAATGTTTTTAGCATCTCCAAAGCTATTAGTACAAACGAATGAACATAACAAGTGATAGGTGGAAAATTATTAATATTTCCTCCTCTGTTGGCATTTCATAGTTTCATTATAAGTTGTTATCTTCTGAAGTGCTCTAACAAAGCTTTAGAAAATTCTTTCAGAAAAGGACAATTTATTCACTGATACCTCTATTGTATTTCTGCCATTTCTGTGTTAGCCTTGCAGTAAGGATGGAGGTGTTTATGCCACAGTTTCTAACTCCTTCTGGCAAGTTTTCAAAGCTGCTTCATTGTTACTGAACACTGTGAAGCACTTTTGTGTTGTGTTCCTGTTATCTAGCTTTCTATTTCACTCAAGTTTCATTTGCTAATACAACCAAGCTGTACACTTACTACACATTCAATTCTGGTACTTTTGAATGGTGTACATATAGTAGAAGGAAATAAAAGAATTATTATGAGGAAGATAGAAGAAATACACTCACCTCCTCCACAGTCCTCAGTTAATTAATTTAATCATAGACCAATTTACATTGTCTCAAAGTACTAGAAGAGAAAGTTTTATTTTAATTCCAGAAATTACAATTAAATATTCAAATTTCTACTTGTAAAATATCATGCTATTCAAATATCAGAAATCACATTGTTTTGTCTTGAAATATAATTATGGACAGGAAGATTAGGTTTACAGGCTTCACACCAATTAAAAAAACAAAATATAAAACAACCAATTTGCATAGAAGCATTGTGAAGTCCTACTGATGTTTGGAAACTATATCCAGTCTATCGTGATCTCATAGACTATTGATTGCTAACATCTGGATCTTCAAATAAGTTTTCTAACAGTTGTGAAGGACAGTGAGGAATTGCTGGATTGAAAAGTGGCAGGTGGAGGAATCCCCCTGTGTTTTAAGAGTTTGCAAGATGTAACTTCCCTGGAAATTCCTTCTCTATTTAGTTATTGATTGAGTCTAATTAACAGCATCACTTCAATCTGAGATTCCTACATATCCATAGGGAAGGGTAACAAGAAGAATTGCCTTCAAGTGATGATGTGTAGTGTAAGAGATGATCATAAAAATGTTTAGGGATAGTTATTTTCTATGAAAGAATAGATAAATGCTCTATAAAAACAGGAAAAATGAAGAATTTTTTTCTTTTCCAGAACTTGTATGTAAAATGGGTCAAAGAAATAAGAATTAGATTCCTCTCTCTTTAGGCAGTAAAATCAAGACAAGCAGGAATGTAATCTTAAATATTTTAAGCAATAGAACCATGTTTATCTCACTATAAAAATGTAAGATCTTGTCATAGTTTTCTTCCCTCTCTGACACTCAAAACAATTAGATTTTATCACACAATGGTGGAGGATTAAAGTTTTGAATTTAAAGGTTCTTCTTAAACTTTTCTGAAATGGAACATTAATTTTAAAACAACCTTCAAAAATCTTTATGTTAAAATATGCAGCATGACTTTCTACCACTCTGGAAATTTATTGCAAATAAAAAATAGCTAGCATTTTCAGAGAATTGTGCTGGTCTTCCGTAACCACCAGCACTTTAAAGGGTTCAATCTTATTTATATGGACGTCTAAGAAAATGCTGCCTAAGCTGCCCGTTATTGAAAATGCTGTGTCCAGAATTTTAACTCACTCCAAGCAATTCAACATGTCACTCCAGTCTTGAGGGAGAGCCACAGTGCAACTGCTTGTCAAATATCAGATTTACTTTAAAATTGCTTTAATGACTTCTACGACAACATACAGTTTTGGATTTACAACCAGGGCACAACACATTTACAACCCCACAGTGGGGGTGGGAGAAGTGAGTGAGCAAAATGTGTGTCATAACAGAAATAGACCAGTGTAATGAAGAATCCCACATCATCTGTATAGGAAAATAAAAATCAGATTTCTTAAAGAGATATTGATAGTCTTAATCTCTTTACTTAGCTGAACCCTGAAAAAGCTATGTTTGAAGAATCCTAAACAGAGTTTCTAAGTATGGTTGTAAGCAATAATAGATGCCTTTGGTTGTATATCCCAGAATAGATTACTCCTTTACTAGGAAACACTTCAAGAAACAGCCATGTTTCCAGAAGAAATGGACAAACATAAGAAATGGAAAAAAATATAAAGAAATGAGCAAATATGTAAATGGTTGACCTGTGTTCTTAATATATATATGTAAATTATGTACATAATAAAATGTATATATGTATGTATATGTACATATATGTGAAAAAAGTACACATATATATATACATATATATATATACAAGAGTATGTATAGCAAGCACACTCGATACAGATCCTGCATTTATTTTACTTTTTTATTAGTTTTCTAGTGTCAGCTCTTCCTTAAAATTTTTACTTTTGTGTCCTTTCATCTCTGTTCCTTTTTCCAATCTCTCCAGTGCTATCTACCTTCTGTACATTGTTATCTTTCTTTTTCATGATGTACAGACATTAGTCCTCTTTCAAGTGAAGGCAATGTTATCTTACTTTCTCAAAGACCTTGTACAGAAATATATTAATCCCTGAGAACCGTACAACTACCTCAGATTGTTTTGATTTAGTAATAGATCTGAAATACAAAATTGTGCCTTTATAGAATAAAAAGCATTCTGAGGTAACTTTCCATCTTAGAAACTTAGTCCAGGGTTTTTTTAGGTCTTGCTAATAGTATAAACACACAGTCTGAGTCAAGATTGTAATATTACTTAGCAGAGGTTGTATAATGCATTATATGTAACATATTTTGCATACATTTCACTAAAGCTCAGCCATAAACTACCACAAAATTGTTGCTGTTTATGTGTATTTGTAGAAGTTTTCCATAACCTTAAGTAATTGATGACTTTTTTCTTTGTTGGTTTGCTGTCAGGTGTGTGTATAAATGCAATGGCATATGCATGATCATAGAGTAGCTGACATACTGTACACTCATTCTTTAATCTTCCAGCAACTTGCTTTGTTGAGCACTGCCTTCCCTCTTGACCCCATTTTGCTATGCAGTGAATGCTAATACGTAGTTGAATGGAAGAGTCAGAGGGCAATCAGATACTTAGGAGACAAGAAGCTAGAGTCAGGCTGACAGGAAAGGCTAACTGTGGTCTGTTCCATGGAATGAAGAAGATAAAGGAGAAAGGCCACCAATCAAGTTTATGTAAAATATAAGATTAAAAGTTTTTTGTGTTATATTACCAAAAATTTTATATTCAAAATTTCAATTCACACCACCAGCTCAGTGTGTCACTCATTTTTTTTTACTTCATCAGGCTTTAGAAATTCTTTCAACAGGAATAACAACAAGCTACTTTTTACTTTAAGGAATATAGCCTTCTGTGACACCTATTGTAATTTCAGCTGATGTATCACAGCACTGTTTAGACTGAGAAACACAGGTTTAACTAAGCAACAGAAAAAACTTATGCTATTACTAATCTTACACTTTTCCTGATGTTTGTATGATCAGGTGATGTAGAACGTGATTTCATTTGGGTTTTTATTTTATATGTGAACAGAAAAAATATTAAAAAATTAAAATACTACAGAAGTCATAGACCTATCTGTTAAATACAACAATCATCTTTATTTTGTGAGGAAAGGAATCTTTTTGTTTTTTTGATAGACTCAAAACCCAAAGAAAATCTGCATCTATCATTCTCTCTTACTTTTTTTCCTTGTATAACTTTCTCCACACTTAGCTGGTTTATATAGCTTCCTTTAAGCTTATTCATGAATAACTTATGAGCCCATTTTGTCTCAATTTCCATATTTTTGTTTCTAATCAGTTTCTTTATCACAGTTTAGGGATGCATTTAGGCTATTTCTTACCACATTCAAATTTTTTCAGTGTGAAGCATATATATTTCATCACTGTCTCAGTGCAACTTTAATTTAAAAATTAACACAATTTATATCAGTTTGAATGAGATTATACAAGTATTTAAATACTACTATTCTACTAGCTGAAACCTAAGTATTCATTCTAACACTGTCTCCAGTGATGTATAGGTTGTCTCTGCTAAGAGCAGGAAAACCTAGATAAGCAAAATGACTCACTAAAACTAGAGTCTGAGTCAGGATTAGAATGAGCACTTCAGTTACCACACATTTTTTAGCCTGTTTTAATATAAGAACTTCCACTTATAGAATCACAGATTTGTAAGGGTTGGAATGAACCTCTGGAGATCATTTAGTCCAATTCCAATTCCAAGGCAGGGACACTTAGAGCAGGCTACACAGGAATTCATCCAGGTGTGTTTTGAATGTCTCTGGAGAATGAGACTCCATGACCTCCCTAGGCAGCCTGCTCCAGTGCTCTGCCATGCTCAGTGTAAAGATGCTCTCCCTCATGCTGAGGTGAAACTTCTTGTGTTTTAGTTTACAGGCATTGCTCCCTGCCCTATTGTTCGGCACCACTGAAAGGAATCTGGCACTGTATTCTTGACAGTTACCTTTGAGATATTGGTCCTGCACAAGTCTAGTCAGCCACCGTTGCATAAACTGTGGGCTCCAGGACACTCCTGAATCTTATGAGGTTTTCCTGATTCAAGAAATCCCCCTGTGCACTGCACTAAAGTGCTCCACTGCTTATTGTGCTGGCGAATTGCTTACCTTGCCAACATCCTTTTTAAAGGATGTCATACTAACAAAATACTGAAGTAAAATGAGAAAAGTACAGAAAGAATAGTTATGCGCAGAGTAATTTTGGACTCAGAACATTGTTGTACCAATAGGGCCACTGCCAGCTTGGTCTGCAAAGGGCAGTCTTCGAAGTGTTTATACCAGCTATTTAAGCAGTGAATGCAAGCCATATTCTTAGGGTTAAGGATACATTCCTGATCTTCTTGTGTTTGCAGTTACAAAGAGTCAGGAGAAGATTACATTAAAACTTACTTTCATTTCACACTAATTTGATTCCTGTAGTTTGGCATAAAGCATTTGTATGAAAACATACAGATTGGAATGTAAATTCAGACCAAATAGAATTGTAGAATCATAGACTATCCTGAGCTAGAAGGGACTCACAAGGATAACTGAAAGTCCAACTCCAGGCCCTGCACAGGACAATCCCAAAAATTACACTGTGGTCTTGAGAGTCTTGCTCAAATTCTTCTTGAATTCGGTCAGGCCTGTGCTGTGACCGTTTCCCTGTGGGTCCTGATCCAGTGCCCAACCACCCTCTGTGTGAAGAGCCTTTTCTTAGTATCCAAACTAAATGTCCTCTAAAACAGATTCAGGCCATTCCCTTAGGTGCGGTCACCACAGAGAAAAAATCAGTGTCTGTCCCTCCTCTTGCCCTCACAAATAAGTTGCAGACTGTGATGAGATCACCCCTCAGTCTCCCTTTCTCGAGGCTGAACAGACCAAGTGGTTTCAGCCATTCTTCATATGGGTTCCCCTCCAGACACTTCATCATCTTTGTTACCCTTCTTTGGACACTGTTTAATAACTTTACATCATTCTTTTCTCCAGAAATAAATGTTAATAAAAATTCTTAAAGTTGTTGGCAGTGCTGCATCTTCAACACAGTTGTTAATGAAATGTGCAACAAAAATAATCTATTCTCTTTTTCTTTTATTTCCCCTAAGATGGGAGCAGATCTATATTATTCTTAAAATCAGCTTTATATTTCCTTGTATATAGAACACCAGTTGATAATTTATGTGATTTTAAGATTTAGGTGAGAGACAAAGGAGAAATGTTGTGTCTTTGAGAGCACTGGTAAACCTAAATGTCCCTGAGCAGCAAACCTGGGGCCTTTACTTACACATCCTACCCATGGGCTCAAAAGTTCCATTTCAGCCTAAGTCTTCAGTTATTATTTGTATTATCAGTGATCTCCAGCTCAGCTGTAGCAGTACTGGATCCCATGGATCCTGAACTGAAGGCTATTTTCCTGGCTTGACTTCAGCTCTGTCTCGTCCCTGTGGTCCTGCCTCAACATCCCAGGGCTGTTTCTGATCTTGACTCACTTCATCACGCCTGATCTTATGCTCTCTAAGCCTGAGAATTACTATAAACCCATCTTTTTCAAGTGTCTGTGACCAAGGTTTTAAATGTAAATTAATTTCCATTGAAATTATTTTGTTTGTTTTTCTGATTTCTAGATCATTTACTTGCATAATAATTTTATGCAGGAACTCTATTCTTTGACTAGAAGCAATTGGGAGATATTTAAGTGCATACCAGTAGCTATTAGACCAGGAAAGCCTGGAAAATTTAATGGAAGGTTACAAAGTGTGTAGCATGACAAAGGTGGTGAAGCATGTTCAGACTAAGCAAAACTGGCAGGATAAATAGCTTTTAAATGGATGTATAACCTTTTTAAAGGTTAGCTATTCATTCTCCCTCTTTCATTTTTATCTGAAATAAAGGCCTCTATAATTCCAGTGAGATGTGAGATACTCTGGGAAATTGAGTGAAAAGAGAAAAGGAGTGTATTCCTCAGTACCAGAAAGACAAATTTTTTGGTTTTAGGTGTGTCTTTTTTCAAGACATTGGTTGATTTTCTTTCTCATCCTATTCTTTCCCTCTTTTATATGAGTATATCTTGCCACTGAATATATTCTTTGAATTTTACTAATTTTCAGTGTTATTCTGACCTCTGTGGCTCTCATATTTTCAAATGCTCCCAAAACTTCAACTTTCCTTCACATCTAAGCAATTAGGTAAAATATTACCAAGTTTTACATGCATTGTTAGAAATTTGAACCTCAAAAATATTTTTTCTCTATTTATAGACATACAGTTAAGTATTATTTTTTAAATCATCTCTGTGCACATGTGTTCTATGCTCTGGACAAGATTTAGGGCTGACCTCTGAATATGCACCATACAATCATCCTCTCCATTATACTTTTTCCCACTCCTCAGCTTTTTCCTCTTTTCCTGACAAGTTCTGATTTCTTTCATAACAAACTTAACATCTTGTCAAGAACAATGTAGCAGGGCAAAAAGTCTGGGCATTTGCCATTTTAAAATTATTAGGGACCTCTCTAATCACCTTTCAAAAATAATAGGCAATAGCTACACAAAGACACCTCCCACCTCTGTTATTACAGGATGCTGTACAGGTCTGTCAATTGCAATGTGTTTTCATGAGTAAAGGTTGCTTAAGCAGTCCTTGATCCTCATCCACTGCTGATGTTTTTCTTCCACCAGAAACCCTTTCATTAATCACAAAAGCCTGAGACATCTTGTTGGTGAAGACTGAGGAGAAAATGCCATATCTAGTGAGGCTTGCAAGTCCTTTTTTTCCTCTTCTACATTTAGCAAGCAAACTTAAGAAAATTGCTTCACTTAGGCTTTCAGGGTTCATTTTTAAGCTTATAGTTTTCAGGATTAAAATTTCATTGGAACACTTTTTTTTTTCCCCTCCTTGAATTTGATTTGAATACACATCACATATGTATTCACTTACAGAGGGGCCAGATGCTTTCAGGCAAAACAAATTTATTTTGTCCTCTCACAATGCAAAAGAAACTGCAAAATAATGCCTTTATTTTTTCTGTTGTTTTGTTCTCTATATATTTTGTTTATTATCATAATTCAGATTTGAAAGTATTTTACAAATGCTTAATTAGCAGCAGGTTTCCTCTCCATTATATTGATTACATAAATAATATATTATTTATATTTCTCTATATGCTCTAATTATGCTGGTATTTTACTGCCCTCTAATTTAAAATTTTGCTGGGAAGGAGAATAGTCTTAAATCTTTATAACAAAAAAATGCAAGGGGTTCATTACTGTTGATTTAGATTTCTGAAAGATGTAACCAGGGAGAACATTTGCATAAACCTATGTATCTGTGCTATGAAAAACTATAACATTTTAGGGAAATAGTTATTTAATTACAAAATTATATTTGATCACGTGAGAACCTTAGAGCTAACAATCTGGAGAAATGGATGAACAGTCTCATCACATGATCATTTCCAAATTTGACATGACAGGATCCAAATTTCCATTACTGAAATAAGTACAAAATTATTATATGAATGCATTACATGTTATTGTATTGATCTGCTTATTCATGGTAGTTTCATGGATGTCATATCCATTACTGGCACACAGAAGTTAATTTTGACTACAGTTCAAAGCTCAGTTAAATAAATCTAAATTTTGTGGCATTTCACATCAAGAGTATTCAGTGATGGTACTAATGCTTGAAATGATTGAATTTGAGCTCCATGTGACATCCAGCACCATTAATTAACATGCAAACCTTGCATTTTTTGCTGTGTTGAATCCTTTTTAGATTTTAATTATTAATTTTTGATACTTTTTCTTCATCCAGATCTATGAAACAACACTGAAGACTATTTTTCCCCAAACATATGTAATTTTTACTTTGCGTGTATCTGAGAACTCATCTTTTCACCAGATCACTAGGCAGCCTTGACATCCATTTGCTGCAAAACAGATATGAATTTGAATATGTAGGTTCTTAATCACATTTTAAAAGGGTTTAGGCATGTAGCTCTATACAGTATTAAATATTGCCAGAGCACTTAAAACTTGAATTTTTCATGTGATTATGATTTTTTGAAGACATCTTCTGGAGTTAGGCCTAGGTATAAATGATAATTATTATTAGGAGAAGCAGAAGAATTTTATATTTGCTGTAGAAAATTTAAGAAACAGTGCAATAGTTAATGGAAAGTAGACAAACCTTTTCAGAAAGGTCATGGCTCATTGAAATGTAATTACTATAGAGGACTTCACATGCAGATTTCCGATCTTAAGGTAGAAATCTTTTATTTAACAACTAAGGATGTACTTTAGGATGAGTTTATCATCGGCACCATTTAGAATTTTTATCTTTTTAGATGAGTTTCTGGAAGAGAAGTTTATAATTACAAAGCAGTTATTTAGTCTTTACCTATGCACAAAGGCACAGAGCACACAGGATAAATGCATCTTAAAAAAATAAAGCCATTGTTTCTCAGCTCACACACAGAGTAAAGTTATAGATATACAAAAGAAAATTAGGACTAATGCAAGAAAGGTTATGGAAGTGAAAAGAAAAAAAAAAAAACCTAGACAAAAGAAGAGAAAGACAATTACAGCTCTAGCTATATTCACAGGGATTGACCTTTTCTCCATTGAAAAGCAGTATATGTAGCAAATTTTATCTATACTATATATCCATACTTCTCCAGGGATTCATCATCATCCACATCCAGTCTTTCACTGTCTAGTTTGTCCCCAACTCTTTCTACACAAAGATAGCAATGTTAAGGCAATAACTGGGTTTACTGCCTGATGTAAATTTCTGGAACTAATCTTTAGCCAATTATTCCTATGAAAATTGAAGTAACTTGAAAGTTTGGGGAAAAAAATCTCCTGTGGAATAGTAGGAAATTCTCAAAACAGCTTATAATTTTTTTCTTTTAAAGAAGTGATAAAAAGGTACTAAACAATGTCCTAACTGAATAAAGGCTGATTACATGTGAAATTCTGCAAGAATGTTTTTGGGGTCCTATTCTGAATTACAAATTATTGAGAATTGGAATTGTAAGGATCATAGAATGGTTTAGGTTGGAAGGGACCTTAAAGATCATGTAGTTACAATCACTCCTTCCATGGGCATGGATACCTTCCACTAGACCAGGTGACACAGAACCCCATTCAGCCTGACCTTGAACACCTCCATAGGGCAATCACTACTTTTCTAGGCAGTTTTCTAATATTGACTCAGTATATATTCACAGTTTTCTGAAGGTGTCCATTGTTGGCCTGTGTGTGTATATGCACCAGTCTCAGTGTTCAGTGATATAGTTTGTTTATGTATATTCCATTTACAGTGGAACAGTGTTTTTTCATCAGTAGCTAAATGCAAATATTCAGCAAATAATTTCTGTAAATGTTATTAAAGAGATGTATTTAATATAATTTAAATACATAAAAATCACAATAAACTCAGTTTCATGTGAAATTATTTTTTTTAATACCCAGAGTATTTATCTCTTTAAGAATGCAACAGAAATGCATAATCTCATACTACAAGTAACTGCTAGTTATTTTGTTCCTATATTCAGAAAATAAAGTGCAATGTTGAGTTCAAATGAGTCTACAATGACCTGTCTACAATGACAACTTTTATGAATGGTTTATCTGTAGGTGACTGATAACTAGAGATTGCTATCATTCTATTTATCTTTACTTTGTGCAATAAATTTATTCTGCCTATAAGTGTACAAACTTAGGCATGCAACATTTTGCACTCCAGAGAGAAGGTGTAAATCAAGATCAGCTATTTAGTTAATGGTTAGTGTTCTAAGCAGCTGACTACCTTATTGTTACTTGGCAGTCATAATTCACTCACTTCATTCTGTTCTTGCTTTATGTGTCAGTCCTTCACAATGGAGAAAAGTTCCCCCAGTCAAATCAGAAATGGAACTGGTACACTGGGAGAGTAATTTCTTCATAAGAAGATTAGTATGGGGAGATGTAAGCAAAATCATTAATGTATTAAAATCATAAGCTTGTAGCAAACTATTGAAAAAAATCTGTTACAAGTTTTCATCTTATGCTGTTGTATCACTGTTATGTTGGTGAAAATAAAAATTATGCATCTGAGTATAATGGGAAACTGTCAAAAGACTAAGTCAGTTTAGCTGTTTAAAGTGTCCTAAGAACTCCAGCAACTGAGAATTTTAATTACAATTTTTGACATCATTACTAACCAAAACAATGACATAATTTTCCCAGGTCTACAGTTTTTCACACAGTTATAGTAGTGATTTATATCCTGTGATCATCTAATTGTCTCAGTAATACCCCTAGCATGCATAACATAACATATATACAAATATAAACATCTTTTAAAAAATATGTAAATAGACCATAGCGTAGTGATGATGAATTATAAAAAGTTATCTTAATAATTTTCTGAAACCACATCAGCCATACAGCCTAGGGCTGAGATGATACTGTTTCCAATTCCCTACAGCATTATTATACAAGTCGAGTCCTCTCAACTGGTCTATTGATTGTGGATATAAATACTCTCAACAGTCACAAAGTAGATGCATTATGAGTCTTTGTATTCTGGTATGGCCTCATTTTACTTATGATCACTTCAACATGCATAGTTTGCAGCTAAATTTTAATAGCCTAAATTGACTCATGCAAGGGATCCAAAGGAACAAACCTCATATACTAAGTCAAGAATTTCTTAAGTAGTCAATCAAAATCCAATTAGCTATTTATGTATATATATGTACATAATTTACATAGATAAAATTATCACAGAAAGAGAAGGAAAATATAAAACAATATAACAGGAAAACAATAGTCTCAATAGAAGCAATGTTACAATAATTGTACACAAAACTTCTAATGTCTACTTTTTTCACTGTTGTGCTCACTCTTCCAAAATCCTTTCATGTACTTAGGTCAACACTTGAGTCTTCAAGAAGATGTAATGAGTTGTAATAAATCAACAGCATATTAAGTCCTTCTCAGAGCAGATGCAATAATTACAGTGAGATTTTCCTTTTCTTTACTATAACATCTTTTGGGACTATTTTTATATATATTTTTAACCCGTTCTGCCTGTTGCTTGCTCCTCAGTGTGTTGCACTTCCACCAAACATGCACATAAATTATGGATGGTGTGCTCCTCCATACATTGGATTCTTTTATCTCTTTGTTACCCCTGAAATCTCAGTTACCAATTTCCCCAGGCTGGATTCCTTTAGTGACCTGCAATTGATCCCTAGTATGTTGTTCAATAATACAAGAGCCCTGAGGCCTCCATGCCTGTGCTTTGAAGGCCTTTGTTGTCACCATATGCCTGCACTCTTTAAGTTGCAATTTTCTTCTATCATTGTAGGCAATTTATGCTGCAGTATTATTTTGAAATCTATGATTAAATTATTCTATGTTTGTCACATAACAATAAAAAGTAAACAAAAAAGAAATAATTCAATATTCAGTTGCTAAACAGGCTAAAGCAAAGTTCCAGGCAAGCCCAGGCCAGCCCAAATTCACACAAAGCAAGTCTGACAGGTCTTAATATTGAAGCAACCAGGAGTTAGCACAAAGTTTATTACTACAATAACAATTCTTCCTTTGCTAATCCAGTAGACTAAAATTATATTCCCCCTACAGACCTTATAGAATTTTTTACCAATTCTGTTTATCAGGAAAAATGGATACAATCTGAAACTTCTGTGACTAATATGTGTAATCCTTAAAAAAATTAAGTGTTCTATGCAGACATTATTTTAAGTTTTAGGTTACATAAAGTTCACCTTGTGTCACCACTACTTAGATATCAGAAGCATTAAGTTTGCACTTTGACAAAAAAGATGACAGAGACCGACACCAATAAAGTACGGCTCACCTAGATGTATATCATCACCCCAAACCCCTATTTAAGGAAGACATTCTTGTTCAGATTTCCTGATTATTTTGTCCATCTGATTTTCACAGGAGAGTAACAAATGCTTCAGGAAAAGGAATCCAGAAATGTCATGCTACTCTGGTGAAATCTCTTTGGTGATTTTTTTTTCAGACAGTTTTCACTTCTCAGTGATTTGGAGTCTTCTTTCAGGGAATTTCGCTTTCACTTCTCAAAAAAAATTACTATTTTGGGTTCATTTCACTGTAAAACATGAATAAATTTCTTCTTTGGACTTATTAAAATTATTATCCTTTTCATTGATGTCAAAAACAGACTGCAGCTTTCACTTGTACACATTCCATCACAGGTGCATTCCTAAAAAAGAAGTTACTCAGAAAAAGAGTAGCATAATAAGGTGATTTTACTATCATAAGGAATTCTAATTTTTGTTTTTAATCCAGTGATCTTATTTCTTCCTTATATTTACTTTTCAATATAAAATAATTTGATTCATGTCCTTCCAAATCTTCAGGAAGTACTGTAAAATATGTTGAGATAATTAAGGAAGTCTTAGTGGCACCTAAAACAAATAAAGCTGAGGAGAGACTAAACACTAGAGTATATTGGAGTATATCTATATATTACAAAATATATATATATATATATATATATATATATATATATATAGTGAAATTTTAAGTATACTGTAACACTGTGAATTTAACTTTTCTTCCTATACCTCTGAGCACAGATACATCCAGAATGATTAACCTGTCATTAAAGTGAGATCTTGCAAGTGAAGACACTGGCCTTAGTCTTTTCTTGTGACTCCAAATTGTGAAGGAACTTACAGCATTTCTTTGTAATCTGAAAAGTTAAAGACATAGATTATGGGCTTGTATAGCACAGTCTTCATTTTCCCTGGTTATTGAATTGTGCATCCTTCCTTGGTTTTCTCCATTTTCAGTCTTACTTTGTTCAGGATGAATGTTCTACACAGAATGTACAGATTATGAACAACAACTATAGGATTTTGAAGCTCACTGAAGTATCCAGATACTAAAGATTACCTAACTAAATGAAGCATTTACCCTTTTATTGTTCTATATGCTGAAAAAACAATTCTCTATATATATCAGCATAGTCCTTCTCATTGACTTTGCTGGTTATCTTTTCATAGCACCTCCTGAAAGAAAACTGCTTCCTATAAAGTCCTATTAAAATATTGTCTTTCATAAAAAAAACTACATGCTGCCTCAAGTAATGACATAAAATATAATTTTCAGTCTAAAATTTTGTTAATAATACATAAAATGTATTATTAACAAAATTCAGTTTGGGTTTAAAGAAACCATTTTACAAGATCAGCTCAGTAGACTAGATTGGAAAAACTGTGGGTTTTTTAACAGAAATTTGTAAAAAAAATCTGTAACTTTTAAAAGCTTTTTTTTCTCAAATAATTATTTGAAAATTTAAAATCAGATTTTTGTCAAATTTAATTTGGCAAAATTAAAGTTGGCTGGAAGTGATGGAGGATGAAGAAGTTTCACTTCTTCAAAGAGAGGCAAAAGAGATAAGAAAGCAGCAAATTAAATAACTTGTAAGTAATAAACATTATTAATATATACCTATATTAATAAATACACAGATACTAAATGTATTATTTATATTATATTATATTATATTATATTATATTATATTATATTATATTATATTAATAATATAAGTATATTATTAAAATTCTTTCAAATACTATTGCTTAGAGTAATAGTGTACATTTTCGTTTTAATTAATACTACAATATCATTAATCATGACAATTAATATATTCTTTTTCAACCATTAAATAATGAAAAAAATAATGCTATTCACTCCCTCTTATTTTAATATTTTTTAAAAGAAATTTAGTCAAATTATATCTATATGATGAATAAAAATAGCAATACTTTTAAAATATTTTGGAATACCTTTTTCTATACTCTATTACATGTTAAAAAAAAAAAAGTAAATTTAATTAATAAAGTCCACATATCATGCTTTGAGACTGGGTTACCTGTCTATCTAAGCTGTATAAATGAAGAGTTCATTGCCAGGACAGTGTGTAAAAACCTTCTCTCTATTTGGAAGCAGGTTAGAATTTCTAATGAGCACTGATTATCAGCAGCCTCCAAAATAAATCTTAACATACCATAAAGAAACCTGAACCAATGTAAAATTCTCAATATCAAGGCTTAGATTTTAATGGTATTACTGAGTATATTTATTTTGAAACTGATAATGCAGTTAATGAAAATAATAATTACAAAGGATTGAGGTAGCAAAGAGTTTCAACCTTGAAAAAAAATGAAACAATCCAAAATTTGCATATTTTGAGTGTGTGGGAGGAAAGGAAAGAAAAAGTACTGGATTTAAAGAATTGAGTAAAGAAGTAGGAAGAGATAAATGTAGAATGAGTCCCAGTTATCCAATGTTTTCTTCAAACATGTTTTATTCAAAAGGAAATGCAGCAGCAAAGTAATAACAAAAATCTCTCTAGGAGCTGAGGGGAGCATTAGCAAACATAGTTGTTGATACCTCTGAAGCCCTTCACTAGGAAAAAAGGAGATCCTGGAAGGAGTCAATAACATACATAGGAGCGGAGGTGAATAAAAAGGAACATTATGCTCAGCCTGTTTAATCAATCTTAACAGAAAGTTATATGAACATTAAAACAGTGTGAAGGATGTCATCTCTTTAAAGAATGCTATCGATTAAAATTAGATTATACATTTGAAACTCCAATTTTCATTTCAAAAACAAAGCGATTTGAACTGTTCTATTAGTCTTCTCTAGTCTTCTTGGGAAAGGTCATAAAATATATGATGAATCTGGCAAATGAAAAGCATTAGAAGCAATACAAAACCAAAAAGTACACTTTCACTTCTGAATAACTCAATTACTCACCTGATGAAATTAAGTTGTAAGCCAACACTGGTGAAGTCACACCTCAGATACTGTGTTCAGTTGCTTTGTCTGTTTCTAAATTCTTTGGGTTTGTTTTGTTTTGTTTTGTTTTGTTTTCACGTAAGATACTTTATCGTTTGCATTAGTACAGAGATAAGCCAAATTAATGATCATTTAACTAATTTTTCTTTCTGTGCATACAAAAGTGAATATTATTTTCTTTAATTATGTTTTAGATTATTTTAAAATAGAAGTATTCCATACATTCTACACTTTACAGACACACAGCTTCATGCATCCATCTACATTTAATTTTTGCCACTCCCACAAAGGTCCCAAGGAAAACTGCTCTACAGTTAATAAGTACTTCTAATATTTGTTTTGGTCTTTTCGAAATTTAGTTATTTTAAAACAAAAACTGACCAGATTATGATTAACATTAATATTTTTAATACTTATTAGAAAACAGACATTTTTTTAATAGTTATAAATACCCTTTTTTTCTTGAGAAAATGAGAATCACATTACTGGAAATAATTAAATGCAAAAGACAGGGAAGAGAACAGAAGCAATCTAATATAAATAACACAACAGTATAAATGGGATGATCTATGAATATCAGTTTAGGGAGTTTTTGTTTAGTTCTGTTATTATTGTTTTGGTTTATGCAACACCTAAATTTCCATTAACTTCAGGTAAGTGTGCTTTGCTTTTTTTTTTTTTTTCTTGTTTTTAAATCAAAGTTGGACACTGGTGACACCCCAAAACTCCGGGGATGTTCATCATAGTTTCTACTTAGATTTGGCCATTTGACTCTATTAAAAGTTGAACTTAACAGAATCAAAACTGATTTCTATTATCTGAATCTGTTACTGCTACAAATTTTTGAAAAGTCATTCAAACTGGAATTGTAAAGTCATGAATATAACATTGAAAAAGGGGAAAATTAACTACCAAAAGTAGTTAATGCATGAAGATAGTAAAATGTAAATGACCTGAAGAAAAGTAAATTGAAATCACACTAAGCGTTAAGTTTAACAAAAATATCTATGTTTTATTAGAATTGCATAGTTTTGTTGTGGGGTTTTTGGTTTTTTTTTTTTTTTTTTTTTTTTTTTTTGTTTTGTTTTGTTTTTTTTGTTTTTTTTTTTTTTTTTTTTCCATTTAGTGACATGCAGACTTATTGGGAAATCTGACCTTATACAAAGGGCTTATCCTGAATTCAATTTCATCAATGTTCACAGGACTTTAGTGCATTACAATTCTAATTTGCATTAATATTATTCCCCTTAGTATTTTGAACACTAAAGTGTATAGTCTTTTTCTATTAACTATTAAATCCCATAAATAAACTCAGTTTCAAATAAATAGCTCTTTCCTTATTAATAGCTCTTTCCACATTAAAATGATTATTTGCACCTTTCATTGTGAAGGAACTTCTTTAAATAGAGGGAGTTTTATAAAAATAAACATCCCTGAAATTAAATATGATTGGTAATTGGTTCATTATATAAAGTGATTCTTAAAATATTTTAAAATGTAAAATCCCTATTGAAAAGATTAAAAAATATTGCACATATAATGCTAACTAATTTTTATTGTATAATTATTGAGTTTTTCCCTTGTGAATGTTTCATTATTAAAAATAATCGTAATTAAAGAAGGGATAATTTGTGCTATTCAGTACTTCAGAAAGCATATTCAAACCTAAACATTTTTGGGTATTTTGGAAGCATTTTGAAGTATGGCTCAGAAAGGCTTCCTCATCATCCTAAGTGGCAGACACCATGTGGAAAATTTGAAGGTACACAACAGATGAAAAAGAGCTATTTCTTATAGAAGTTATCATAAAGTTAAGTTTGAAGGAAAAGCTATACTTTTCTACCCTGTATTCTTATCTTTGTTAACAACGACACGTGTAGAAAGATATCTGTGGTGTATGTTTGTTCATACTGTTACATGGTAGTCATAGTGTTATATGGTGCCTCATTAAATTCTGAGGTAAGAGCACAGCAATAACTCAAGTAAATATTGCAATAGGTTTTGGTAAATGCAAGTTTCCAATGCATGCATAGCCTTTGTAAAAAAAAGATTTCATTGTCCCACCAGCTATTTCTGAGAACAGCTGCTCCACAATATATATATTGCACAGTGCAGTTCAGTCACTTGAAAATGTTACCAACAGATGTTCTCAACATAGTGTTTTGGTTTTTTTTTTTTAACGTAATTTGCTAATTGCTTTTGTTCAACAGGAAAGTTTAAAGTTCTAGCTAGCATGGGAAACTGTTTCTTGAAATCATCTACTCCATCAATTTGCTCAAACAATGGTTAAATTCAAAGTTATATCATGTTGTTCCCTCTTCCTCTCATTATATCTCTTGTGTAAGTCCCCAACACTCTCAGCATATGTATCTCCTTCAAAGCAAGGTGAGTATCGTAAGACTGGCTTTCCAATGGCTATAGCAAGGCTTTGTACACTCTGATCTCTGTGTCACTTCAACTGTGTGACATTTCAATTTATGAGCCTGCAACCCAGCCTGGATCATGACCAAAAGACAAAAACCAAGAAATAAAGCAAATTATGAATATTGGCAATATATACTTTATATAATCCTACATGTGAAAAATTCACTGGTTAATTATGTTGCATTTAAAGAACACCCAGTCTTAAGTACAGAGTTTTTGAAAATTTGCAAGAACTGTTCCAGGTTGACTCAAGATTCATTTCCTCAATCAACAAAGGCACTCTGGAAATTAAAATATGAGTTTCACTTTCCCAGAAATTATATCTGCATTATATTCTATCAGATACTTATTTCTTTTAAATTATTTACACAATCTTTTCAATTTCATACTGAGGACTTAAAGAGGTGTCTCTAATGGCATAATAAATTCTCATGCATTAATCACAATTATTGTGTATCTTGAAACAAATGAACAAAACTCTGTGATGGTTAACAGCACAATGAAGGAATGAATTGCTATAATTTGTACAGTTGCACTTTAGAAAGAGCTTTATTTTTTGGCTAAGGTCCCTAACAAGAGGATCCTGTTCTATAGCATAGCATAGTAATCATTATCAGATTCAGTATTTATCTTATTTTTTGAGGCAGAAGAGCTACTAAATGCTTCATAACTGGACAACAGTTGTACCAGCATAAAAACTAAGAATGGCTATATGAGGACATACCAGAGAGCGGCATTGCGCGGTTTCTCCTGGCTCCAGGCAGCTCCGTCGCCTTTCGGCCCTGCCTCCCTCCGGAACTCGGGTTCGCTGCTTCTTCCCGTGTGACGCTGCTGGCTGCATGCCGGTTGGGATCTGCCAGTTCTGTCGCCCGTGCGAGGGTCCGAGGCAAAGAGGGAAGGAATTTGTCCAAATCACCCACGAAGGAAAGGGGGAAGGCTTTATTGCTGTGGAGAGCTGAAGAGGGGGCTTGCGACCCGCGCTTCCCACGCCACGTGGGGGAAATGGCGCCGGCACCAGGGGGGAGCGGGATGATATAGGGGGTGTGACAGGGAGGGCAGACACCCCCCCGCCCAATGAATACAGATGCCGTGGTGCTGATGTGTACTACAGCGAACAATAGGAACACAGCTGGGGCAGATACCGGGCCCCGGGGCAAACGGGGTTGCAGGACTGGGGTGACAGACACAGAACTCCTCAGTACTGGTCGGGGGAGTGGTCACAGGAGTGACGGGGGAACACTCCAATGGCGGGCAGCCTGGGGCTAACAACCGTGGGGGAGGAGAACACGAGGGTACACAGAACTCGGCTAACTAACATAAATAAGAACCCCTAATCTAAACCCAAACCCGGGATGCAACACCAGAGTCTTGCTTTCAAATCCATCCTCTTCCTCCTGCTAGAAACCCATGGGAACACATGGGCACCTGCATTTGTCCTTATTGAACCTTATGGGGTTCAATAAGGCCAAATGCAAGGTGCTGCCGTTGGAAATGTGATTTAGAATATATGTGATTCACTAAGTTAAGTACACAAGTTGAGCAGCTCTGTCACTTCCACTGAAAACACAGCTGCTTTGGAAGGAAGCTCTTTCACTTTGTTTCTTTCCTTAGTCTTTATTCTGGTCTGCTGACAACATAGCTGCTATCCTATGCTGACATTTTATTTGTTAATCTGGCTTCTGACTTTTAAGATGGAACTTTGTGGTGCTTTGTTGTTTTATAATTGCTTTTTGTTAATCAGTTTATAATGGTTTGTTCCATGTACCCTGTTCTGTTCCCCTAATGGCTTAGCCCTAAGTTGTTTACTTCAATATTTTCCCACCAAGTGCCTGTCAATCCCCATGTCAGTATTCCCAGTCCCTCCTTTGTACCTCCCTTGCTTCCTTACAAGTCCCTGTCAATGCCCAGTTCACTGCCCCCTACCCCTGCCTGTCAAGTAGAACACACCCTGTTTGTTCTAGAATGTTTCCTGTCTGTTACCCCTTACACAGTTTCTCATTGGGCTGTTAAGCCTGCTCCCTCCCCTGTGTTGCCCTTATTGGATTACCCCAGTTGTGTTCTCCTCCCCTATTGTCTCCCCATTGGATGTGAGTTGTTTCCACCCCTCATACACTCCTCTCTTTAAAATGTGCTGCAACTGTTGGTCCTGTGCTTACTTTTCTCTGAACCCTGTTTGGAAATAAACTGTTTTAGAACTCATACAATTAGTCCCTCTCTGTTTCTTTGTCTTGGCCCATCGTACTGCTCCGGTGCTGTGATACCCACGCCACAGCTGGCCACAGGGAGCTGCTGATCTCTCTATGTGCACTGCCATCCAATGAGGTCTCGGAAGAGACCTGGGGGCAGCCACTCCTGTAGTGCCCTCTGACCACAGGGAGCGTGCTAGCCGGGAGACCTCCACATTGTGGCCACAACCGGGCAGCTACAGAACTTCTCTGCCAGATATTCTCTTGTCCTCACAATACTTAGAGTTTCTCAGACAAGGGTAATCTTTTTGTAAGGAATGCATTAATAGTTTGTCAGGTTTTTTTTCTTTTCTAATATCAAAGATTAGTATTAAAATGCAAAAAAGTGACATTTGAACTGAATATAGTATATGGAAGTCAGAGGTAAATGATATTTTTCTTTTTTATTTCTCATATAACAGGACAGTTGATAAAATGAAAAAACTATTTTTTTAAGGTTTCCCTCATATAATATCCTGCATGCTATATGTGGCCATCATGTCTATCACTCTCCCTCCTATTAGTGAAAACACATATTCCCCTCTTAGCTAAAAACAGAGTCCTATGCTTTGCCATTCCAAAAACTGTATTTCTAGGGAAAATAGTTGACAAACTATTACATTTTGCAGTTTAAAAATATTAAACTACAACTTAATGCAGTTTAATATTTTTATGTGGTTTAATATTTAATGCAATTGAAAAATATTAAATTTTAATCCCTCCTTACACTATGGGGACTAATGTAGAGGATCATATCATCACAGAAAAAAAGATGTTTTGCAACTTTTGCAGATAATTCCCTCAAAAGGCAGTTCCTTCCTGAGGCATGCTTAAGGGAACTATAAAGCTTATTTCCAACTTTTTAATTCCATGAAATTTCTATGATCATTCCTAGAATTTTGTATCAACTCACTGGATATTTTGAGATTAAATCTTCTCTCTCAATCTGTCTTTCTGAAAGCCAAACTGCTTTTATTGAAGGACAGGCAGAAACACTCATTTCATATAGCAGATGAGATAATCAGCTCTTCTCATATGCACAAAGGCTGTTTCACCACTGTGATAGAGGAGACAGAGAACTCAGGACTAAAGTTAAATCCAGGATAAAGGAGGGGTGGAGCAACGTGGTTTTAAGATGTAGCTTTATTTCTCCTTGTCCTACCCTTGTTTGAGTGGTAATAAATGACAACTAATTTTCTTGAGGTCTGTCTGTTTGCCTGTGACAGTAACTGCTGAGGGATCTTCCTGCCCTTATCTCAACCCCTGTTTCAGAGGTTTAATATAATTGAACTGCAAGGGGTAATCTATGGCTTTGTCAAGACTGAGCTGTGCGATCAGGTTCAACTTGCATGAATAAATTTTATATCACACTGTTGCATCCCAGGTTGCGTTCAGATTAGGGGTTCTGATATGTGCTAGCTAGCCGGTTTTGTGTACCCCCTTGTACACCCCTGTTCCCCCCACGATGGTTCACTCCAGGCTGCCTGACATTGGAGCTTCTCCACATCACTCCAGTAACCAACCCCCGGCCCTTCCTGAAACTTCCCTGTCAGTTACCCCATCCCTGCATCCCCATTCGCCCCAGAGTCCCGTGTCTGCTCCTGTTGCATTCCTGTTGGTCGCCATGGTCCACGTCACCGCCATGGTGCCTGTCTCCATTGGGGGGGAGGGCTTCTTCCCTCCTTGTCCCGCCCCCTATAAAATCCCATGCCTCCCTGGTCCCAGGACCATTGTCCGTCCAGGCAGCACTGAGAGCGAGCTGTGGCTTCTCCACCGCAGCTCCCCGCGGCAATGAAAGCTTTCTAGCAGACTGCACGGACGGAGTGGACGATTCCTTCCCTCTTTGTCTCATCCCTTGTGTAGCGACAGAGCGCAGCCAGCCCCTGCCTGGTGTGCGGAAGGCAGAAGTGCCCGGGAATTGTGACAAGTCCTGGTCCTGCTGAGAAGCAGCGCCCGAGCCGGGCCCTCCGGCTGCTGCCCGGGACCAGGAAAAATAATGCAATGTCACATCACACTGTAACAAAATGTACCTAATTTGTATTACAAGCCTACTAGAAACTATATTGCTTTTGCTGTTATTGTAAATGACTCACTAACAGCTTTGTGTTATGAAACCTTAATATTAATATGGACAATCTTTAGGCTTTTGAACTGCCACATATGTTGAAAGAGCATTATAAGGACAACTTGTTTTTTTTTTTAAGAAATGCTGACCAAGGATGTCAACATGAGCAGCTTTTCAGCCTCTTGAGCAGCTTTTTTGCCAGTAAGACTATCAGCTGGTGTGCAACCTATGATTTTCCTTTGTGTTCCTCCAGAGACCCTGTTACGGTAATCTCATCAAAACTGTTGCTAACAGCCAGAAAATTGCTGTCTTAATTGCTATGTGTAGATTAATAAATGTTTTGGGGTGTTTTTTTTGTTTTTTTTTTTTTTAATTCACTTAGGTGTTGCCTGTTGTTTTATACTTTAGTTACAGATTGTCTTCAGGTCTTTTTGTTCTCTGCCTGCATCACATCATATACTGTGGGGAGGAGTGGGAGGATTTTTTTTTTTGGCTTGTCTTTTGAAAAGTTTTCACATGAACGTTAAAAAAAAAAAACACATGCTACAAACAGGTAGCGTTTATGGACAGACATATGGACTAGATCTGCCATATAAAAAACAGATGACTTAATTTGATTTTAGTTTGAGTTCTAATAGTACTGTCAGTTTAGTGAAAATGAAAAAAAAAGCTTTATTTTGATAAATTTATGATGAAAAATAATGTAAAAATAATATTTTATTTCCTTAAAAAATGATGACTTATCTTAGAAATAACTTCTATTCATCAGCCTCTGAGTGTCTGTCCTCAATTATTTCATTAGAACTTCCTGTGTTTAAAATTGTGATGGAGGATCTTTGTCTTCTACTTATTAATCACAGACACAGAGCATATCTCATTACTATTCTTTCCAATAGAAAATATAAATGGCTTGAAGTTCTTTTACTGGATTTGAAATGTTTTCATAGAATTTACAAGCTGTGTATGTGATAAATGCCTGTAAGTTTTTATTATCTAGGAAGGGGAGAGAAAAGGAGGCATAAGCCAGATGATACATGATGTGTGAATTGAGAATTCTTATAAGATGACTGACCTACAAAGTAATTAGAAAAGAATAAACAAGATGAGTGATAAATAAAGAGGATCTACTTAGTCACCAATAAAGAATACTTCTTATTTTCCCTTATTCACTGATGCCATATTATACCATATTATTTTCATTTCAGGTAAAATTGTGCTGCCATTAAATACAATGGTCCTCTTCTCTCCTGCTGGGGGTGTACAGGATAGTGTTCAACAGATAAATTTCCAGTTTGCATGTATGACAGAACAAAAAATCATTGAGAACCAAATGATACTGCAAGAATAAATAGTGAAGAAGAAGTTGATCTTGCCCTTTATGAAATCAGGAAATATGTACTGAACTAAAGTTTATTTGATCTAGATGCAAAAGTTGTGATAGGAGATTGCTACAGGGGTGGTCTCAGTGGGGAGAGACTGGGGTTACATGTGAAGAAGCCTTTTTTTTCTGGAAAAGGCTAAATAACTGTCTGCTGATTTGAAGAAGCGAATGAATTAGTTTGATTTGCTTGCATATTCAGCTTTTGTTTTGCTTATTAAAAAGTCTTTCAACCCATCAGTTTTCTCACTTTCACCTTTCTGATTTTCTTCCCTGTCCCACTACTCAGAAGGGAAGGGTGGGATGCTGTTTCCATCTAGAAAACCTGTTCTGGTTTAAGACACAACACCATGTTCTGTCAGATAAGTCCCAGCTTTTAACAAAAACCTAGTATGTAGAAATTCCAAAACAAGAGAAATATGTGGCTGTGTAACTTTAAAAGAAGCTTAGACATCTCATTAAGATAAAGTCACTCCTTCCTGTAGGACAAAAGCTGATTTGAAATCTGCTGACTTGCTGCAGCACCAGGTTGCAATTCAGTATCCCACCTCCTCCTTATAAATTATTGTCTCCACGCTCTATCTGCCTGCTCAACGGACAACTCAAAGCAATACCATATATTCAGATGCATGTTCTTGCTCACAATACAAAAAAAAAAAAAAAAACCACAAAAGGTGATTCATCTGTCTATATTGCCAATTTATAAAGTCCAAAAAGAAATCAAGAAGTCCTGTTCTTTGTACTTTATAAAAAAACTCATAATAACTTACGAAAATGCAAAGAGATTTTGTACAGTTTACTATGAAAGAAAGAAAGAAAGAACAAAAGAAAGAAATTAAAAAAAAGAAAAAAAAAGAGAGAGAGAAAAAAGAGAGACAAAAACAGGAATGTGTTTTTTTCTGATAAGCCAAGGGGAAGTTAATGGAAAAAAGTATTTGAAGTCTATTTAAAATGCAATTCTGTAGTAGAATTGGAAACCAAAATCTTTGAGTCCTAATGGAAGTTCCATTGCATTTTAAGTGTCTCTCTGGCTACCCCAAAGTCACAATGCACATATTCAGCATGAACAGAGCTCATGGCATAATATGGTACAAATTCAATTTATGTAGATCATGTCTTGTAGTCTTTTTCATTACTCAAGTGAACTCAGGATGCTTTTGCTGCTATTTGTATTCACCCGTGCTAATAAAATTCCCTGTGGTTACATTTTTGTTGCAAAGTATGGTAATTTTCTAAGTGAAAAAAGATCTTATTAAGCTATATATTGCTGTTAGTTATGTGACTTTTACTGCAGGTGTCAGAATGACTCAGGTGACTATTCAATGAATCAGGCCCCAAAGGAAAATGCGAAGTATCACTGAATTATTCCTGTCAAAACTAACAGAGGCTTTATATTACACTGACAGTATGTGCCATTAAAGAAAAAAAAAAAAGGAAAAGAAAAGAAACAAAGAAATTGTATCAGTCAGACAAAAGGAAAAAATCAAATAAACTGAAAAAAAAAAAAGGCAACAAAACCAAAGTTCCTACACAAGTATTTTCTCTGCTTTCCTGTAAGTCTTCCAGTCTTCCTTTTTTTTTTTTTTTTTTTTTTTTTTTTTCATTTGAATCTCAAACATTGTATTGCATCTTATTGTAGTCATTTTATTTTTTTCCTGGTTTTGGGTTATTTCTTCTTTCATTAGAAAACTCTGTAGAGGGTAACTATTTCATTCTTTAAAAAAATGCATTTTTTAAAAAGTGATAAAACATTAAAGGTCACATTTTCACAGCTACAGCCAGCCTTGCTATAATTGTATTTACACTGAAGTTTATTGGACACATATTGACAAGCACTGGCAGCTGTTAAAAAGCTTCTTCTATAATATGGTAAGTTACTAATAGTTCACAACTGAAAATTTAGTTGGATTATACATGCTGGATCACACAAAGGACTAGGAAAGTACTAAAAATTTAAGTTGCCTTCTATCACAAAATCATGACATATAAAAAAGGATATAAGTAATAAATAATAATATCTTTTAATAGTATAAACCAATGAAACCACTACAGATAGAGATGCCTTTAAGCAGAATTGTCTGTCCCTCTTTGATGTCTTTTGTAGTTGGAAGTTGATGGTAACATTCTCATCTTTGACCCCTCTTTTAAATGCATGTAGATATTATTAGGTGTGTTACGCAGGTGTAGCTTATAAAAAGCTTTTGCATTTTATGTCCTGCTTGGCAATTGTTTAAGAAAATGTGGTGCTGGAGCTGTAGGTCACATCTTATTTGGCCAGCAATCTTGTATTCTGTGCATCCTGAGCTGAACTCAGGATGGTCACTTGGGGAGGTTCTCCTTACTCCATTTCAAATAGAGACTCCCAAAAAGGCCCATGCAGGCACAGGTTGCACAAACAGAACGATTATGCATTAGATAGGCAACAGCTATGTACTAGATAGCTGGGTTTATGCAAACCTTACTGTATGCTTTCTTCTGTTTTCTCCTCAGTATGCTTGATTTGTGGAAAATTTCTATCCTGTTCAGATTAATGAGTGTCTCATTTTCTAACCTGACTCTTTGTCTGTACGTAGATAATTACCAAAATTCAGCCACAACGGAAAGCTCAATTGCAAATGAAGATGTAGGGTTGAATACATCAACATTTTGTCCTAGTATATATGAAGAAAAAAACACATTTAAGAGTCTTTTTAAAAAAAATATGGATTTCACTTTTAGAACTTCATATTTTAAAAACAAAAAAGAAGTTTTCAGATTCTGAGACTTATTAAGAGAAACTCAGGTTATGGGTTTGGGAGTTTGGTGACATTATTTAGGTGAAAGATCTGAAAGGAAATAAAAATTTCAACAGCTCTTTTCAAGCGATACATATTTTGTACGCATATAGTAACTCTCAACTGAATTAGACTATGGAGAATTTAATACAATAACCTGGCAACACTAAGCATTATAGTTTAATTTTGTATGCATATATGTGTTTGCTTCTAGTTTGCTTTTTTCCTGTTCAAGCATTTCCATGTGCCCTAAGGCAATCCCAACACTTGCAAAATATATCTCTGCTTTCATTCTATAAAAATACTGCTCTACTGAAATGCAAACAGAAAAAAACAATTCCTTACATTATTTTAGACACATTGCACCAAAAAAGCAACACAAACTAACACATATAGTTGGGGTTTTTTTTGTTCATACAAAGTTAGATAACTACAACCCTCTGCTAGATGGATGTGCCCTTAGACATAAGTGGAAAGGTGTTTATTTAAAATTTATTTAAAAGGTGTTTATTTAAAGGCTTTGAAGACATTCTTTGGATGAGTAGCTCAGCCTCTGAAAACTCGCTCATTAAAGCTTAGGGTAGAAAAGGTCCATTATGCTTATAGAATCTTAGTTATTCAAAGAGAATTCAGCACACTAAGCAGACTAAGCATTTGTGGGCAGAAGCAAAACAGGAGGCTACCTCAGAGGAAGGTTTACTCTTGGTAGAAAACATCAAATGAAAATGGAAAATAATGAAACAGAAGATGGTAATTTGTTAGAAAAGCCATGCACAAGCTATGAGCTCTTAAATTCTGTAAGAATTCAGAGGACCCAGAAGAACAATTACAGCTATAGCACTGCAAAACAGCAGATGTAGGCTCTTCACAGTTCTTAGCCCATCAGAGAACTTTTATTAACTTAGGAATAAAAGGGCTAATGGCTCTTCAGGACTTTATGGACATGTCCAGACTTGAGTTTGTTTCAGCTCAGTTTTAGCTGCAACACCACATAGCCCAATAATCTGATGACTGTCTTCTAACTTGCTTGTAGCTTCAGCTTAGCTTCATGTTACTGTACCAAGGAATTGCATTACATATGGTAGGGGTTTAATAAAATTTAATGGTCATTGAAGGTAAAATTCTGAATCAGGGAAAAAAGAGTAGTGTTAGCAACAGACTGCTTGGAAACATGAAAAGGAAGAGAAAGGAAAAGAAAAAGGAAAAAAAGAAAAAAGAAAAAGGAAAAAAGGAAAAGGAAAAGGAAAAAATGAAAAGGAAAAGAGGAAAAAAGAAAAAAGGAAAAAAGGAGAGAAGGAAAAGGAGATGGAGAAGGAGAAGGAGAAAGAAGGAGAAGGAGAGGAAGAAGGAGAGAAGGAAAAGGAGATGGAGAAGGAGAAGGAGAAAGAAGGAGAAGGAGAAGGAGAAGGAGAAGGAGAAGGAGAAGGAGAAGGAGAAGGAGAAGGAGAAGGAGAAGGAGAAGGAGAAGGAGAAGGAGAAGGAGAAGGAGAAGGAGAAGGAGAAGGAGAAGGAGAAGGAGAGGGAGAAGGAGAGGGAGAAGGAGAAGGAGGAGGGGAGGGGAGGGGAGGGGAGGGGAGGGGAGGGGAGGGGAGGGGAGGGGAGGGGAGGGGAGGGGAGGGGAGGGGAGGGGAGGGGAAGGGGAGGGGGAGGGGAAGGGGAAGGGGAAGGGGAAAGGGGAAAAGGGGAAAAGGGGAAAAGGGGAAAAGGGGAAAAGGGGAAAAGGGGAAAAGGGGAAAAGGGGAAAAGGGGAAAAGGGGAAAAGGGGAAAAGGGGAAAAGGGGAAAAGGGGAAAAGGGGAAAAGGGGAAAAGGGGAAAAGGGGAAAAGGGGAAAAGGGGAAAAGGGGAAAAGGGGAAAAGGGGAAAAGGGGAAAAGGGGAAAAGGGGAAAAGGGGAAGGGGAAGGGGAAGGAAAGGAAAGGAAAGGAAAGGAAAGGAAAGGAAAGGAAGGAAAGGAAAGGAAAGGAAAGGAAAGGAAAGGAAAGGAAAGGAAAGGAAAGGAAAGGAAAGGAAAGGAAAGGAAAGGAAAGGAAAGGAAAGGAAAGGAAAGGAAAGGAAAGGAAAGGAAAGGAAAGGAAAGGAAAGGAAAGGAAAGGAAAGGAAAGGAAACTATCACCACTACTGACACCATAACTACCCTCGACAAAGGGCTCTGGCTACTGGCAACTCACAGAAGAATTGCATCGTAGGAAAAATAGCCTTTGACCTTTGACAGCAGGTGCTTAGAAAGATAAATATTGCAATAGAGAAAAGGGGAAGATGCTAGAATATCTGTGTGCACAATAATTTTAACTGCATTGCTAGTTATGATGCTATGATTTAACAATTTGACTGAAAAGTGTTAATATCAGTGTAATTAGATTAATGATATCTGTTGTATATTTATTACACTGTTAAAACATTACTTAGAACATGCATAAATTCTTCTATCTGCATAAAAGATGTGATCTCTGCTCACATGAAAATTCTGAGTGTGATAGAAGTTCATTCAGGTACGAATACTATTATAATAAATAAATATTGTTATAATAAATAAATACTGTTATTTTGTACAGGTTTGTATGTGTCTTGTATAGCCTGAATGTGGCTGTGATTCATCTTTAAGCTCTCTCAAAATTACAGAAGAAACAGATAAAACACTAATGTATCTCCAAGTGCCTGGAAGGACATACTAGTTAAAAGGATATTTATGTCATCTAGCTTAGGAATCTTAGTTGTTTAAAAGTTACTTCTGATGTATGGAATATGGGCTTTATTGCCCATGTTTGCACCTCCAGATATGCACCCTAACTGCGTGTACACTGGCATCCAGATGCAAACCTTCTCCTCTGAACCCAATTGGAAAATAAAAAAGGCCTGCTGCAAAATATGGAAGCAACTGTTATGTTGCAGTGCCCTACTCTGGGTGAGCTGAACAGATGCTGTTCCAGAGCTTTGATGCTGAGCTGTGCTCAAGTAGCAGCTATTTCTCCACAGCGATTACAATGACAGCATATGCTCTTAACTTAAAAGGAAAACAACCTGCCTAGGGATATTTATGCTAAAAATTCTTCTGATTTTTTATTCTGCTGGCAATAATGTTATGAGACTTGTTAGGCTAACAAAAGAGAAAGGGAAATCCATGGAAAAAAGTCTAAATCTGTTTAAGGGAAAAGTTGCTTAGAGAAAAGGGAAAAAATAACTTAATAGCAAAGTATGGTAACATTTCTGAATTGCTTGAAATAATAAGAATTTGTAGAGGTGTTATGGATCAAAGCTTAGGAACAAAAGAGCATGTAGGATTAATGGTGAGAACTTACAAAAACAATTCAATTTAATGAAGCAAACCAACCCTTTAATTCAATATAACAATGTGTGCTGATATAGCCTAATATATCACACACAGCTTCAAGAAGTTACATAATTTTCTACAGATGTTTAAAATGCTGTGATATTAATTAATTTTAATTAATGGGTCAATAATAAATGATTAATTAGGGACTCAATTATTTGATATGCTAAAGGAAACTGAAGAAGCAAACCCATATATCACATCGGGTAGTGAGCAGTTTGTACATATATTTTTTAAAATGAAAAAAAGGAAAAGATGACACCAGGAGGTGTAGAATAGACTTTTTAGAGTTATCACTTGACATTTTCAGGACAGCAGTCACGTTTTAAGATATAGGCAAAATAAAAAATAATTTAAAATGCATCAAATTTCAATTCATATTTCTGTGAGCTCCTCAAAACAAGGATCTATGACTCATAATCAATTTATTCATCTCAGATCATGCAGGTATTCATGAATATGTACTTCTCAATCTTGAATCCACTGCCATTAATGTCACCAGTGTGACCCAGTAAAATATGAAACTATTGCTGTTGCTTAGTGAGCACAATATTGTATTATAATGATAAAAGCTGTCATTCACAGATATTGCTGTTTCCTTTTGAAGCCTCCAAAATAATAAAAATCACAGTAACTTTAAGCAAAAAGTGTGTTTACTGGCATGTTTCTGCATATAATGCAGTTTTCCATCAGATGTTTCTCCACTCATTGTTGAATACTAAGGCTTGAAAGTGTTCTAAATGAAACAACCAATGTCCTTTTCTGCACTTGAGATACTTTAGTCAGTCAGAATTGGTTTTACAAGACACAGAAAAAAAGGGCAGTTGTTGGATTCTGTCCAAAATCTTCCTTCATTCTCTTGGAAATATCTCAAAATTTTTAATGTGAGACTTCTTTATTCCAGGAGCACTGCATGCCTATACTAAAGACTATAGGGTTGTGAAGAAGTGAAATCAATGGAAAAGTTTACGCAGCTTTCAGTAGGGATAGATTTTAGCCAGACAGGGAGGAGATACAAGAAATTTTTTTAATTTTCCATATTCAAACAGTAAAATACAGGGGTTTTTTTTCACCTTGATTTCTTAAATTCAGGTAAATTTAAAATTGTAGACAGAGGTGTGGGATCATTAAGATGTGTATCAACAGAACAGAACAGAATAGGCAATGACATTTCAACAGATTGAAGAAGTCTTTGGTTTTAAATGAAGGCAGTCATTATATCTACATATTATATATGTAAGCAGTCTATTATATCTACTATGTATTCTAGAAACAAACAGAGGAGGAAAAAAAGTATGATTTCTTTTTAACTGACAGGCAGAAATATATAATATGGATTTTAAACTATACAGAAAGTGTAAACAGAGTAGGGAGGAAGATATCCTGATGTTGCATCCCGGATGTAATTCTTTATTTACCTCAAGAAGAATTATTCTCTGATAAGAAATGCACTGAATAAATGTATCTAAATTTCTGTTAGAGATTTCAAGGGTTTAATCTTCTCACTGTGCTAATAATAATCTGAAAAAAATAACTTTTTATATTTTCCCTGTTATTAATTATAGGAAGATATTAATGTATTTTTGAGGTGCTGTTAGGGAAGCACTGAAACTGTCTGTACACTAGTATAATTTATGGAAAATACAAACTACATAATTAGCTGTAGCCAAGTATAATTTTTTAGATGAAGACTTTATGAAAATTATACTTTTATTCATGCTGAATGATGTAATGCATGCTGAGGGATGTATAGATTGAAATTAATTTTTCAATATTCAGGCGTTTCTAAGAGATTTGCTTCTGATAATTGCAAACTATACTCTGAATGTCATCTTAGAGATTCAACTGCCAAATCAGCATAACTGTATTTTTTGTGGTTAGCCTCAGACTTCAGAGGTATGTGAGCAGATGTTGAACTTCAAATACTCTTGTAGATTTACCAAGGTTAATGAATTATAGGGTAATTTAGCACATACTGCATTCTCTCTAAATAAGAATGCTGAATCTTAAAATTTTCTGTTTCTCCTTGCTTTGACTTGTTTTTACATAATCTAAAATATTCTTGATAGAGTCAAGAATTATATTTAAACAAGGACATGTCTTTAAAGATATATTTAATTGTCTGCAGTGGTAAGTGCATGTTTTGCTACATCTTAAATGAGACCATCACACAGTATCTGAGGTACAAATTTTGGGAAAATAATTTGTAATGTTCTACAAAATCCAACCTAAATTTAACGGGGACAGAAGGTAATAGTGCTGTAATTTTCATAAACCAATAATTTTATGTTATGAATAATAAAGTTTGGTTGAAAACTAGGTTGTGTGGCTCCATGAACTTTTTCAGTTAGCAGAGAGGTATATAGAATAAAACCAGTATTTCAGCATCACTGTGTGGAACTCAGTATTTTGCTGTAACTGTTATAGATTAAAATTTTATTAGGGTAAAAATGTATGCTCCTAGAAAGTTTATAAAGTAAGCCTATGTTTTCATATAAATGCATAATAACATAAATGTAAATTTTCTTAAATTAACTTTTAATGAAAAGAGAGAAACCCTTTTTCTTTCTGTATGAAACTATAAAGTGCAAGAATCTAAATCCTTGATAAAATATGTTTTATACTGGTTTTCAATGAAAAAGACAGCTATGATGAGAGCTTGCTTGTAATTTAGATATGTGTGCATTTGAAAAATTAATGTCAGTTTTGTTTTCCTGTGAAAAGTTAAAAGGTCACAACTCACACATTATAACAACACAGTGTAAAGTGCAGGTATTAACAACACCAAATGAGTCAATTAGAAAATTACCTGCTGTTCTCATAGATGGTTTCTAGACAGAGGAGTGTTGAAATACGTATTTTGACAATATTTAAAGAAGCAGATAAGTAATACAAAAGATTTCTAGAGAATAGATATTGTCAGGTGCAGCATCAAGATATCTTTCAACATTTAGCAGAGAGAAGAACCTGTTTCTAGAAAAAATTTGATTGTGATGGAGAAAGGCATAGGAGTGGTGGCTGTAGACATACAGAGATATTTTATATTTCTGACACTGGTGCACTCAGAGAGCTGGGCCTACCTGTGCTACCACACTACACAGTGTGTAGTGATAGGACCCAGATGACCTGGGGACCCTGCAATGTGGGACACAAAACACTCCCACCACCTATGGGGATCCAAGCATTTAGGTGTCCATAGTCAATTCTGTTTTTCCCACTGTGATAATCAGTAACTGATCTCCTTGCCTGTATCATGAGCTTTTTCAATTTACTTGCCCAGCTCATCCAGCTGGGCTGGGAGAGTGAGAGAGCAGTTAGGTGGGCTGAAGTTTGAGGTCAACCCACCACAATTCTCTGTGGCTGACCACTTCTTGCTCCAGCTCACAAAACTGAAAGGCAAATGAAGGAGATTACTGGTGCTTACCTTCCTAATGTATTTATTGGCAAGAGCCTTAGAAACTCTGTTTTGTTAGGCTGAACACTGCTAACTCTTAGAGAATAAGGAATAGTAAAAATATATTTTGAAAGAGCATACTTTTTAGATAAAGGCTAATGGAAGAGCAGAATGTTCTCCAACCATACTAAAATTGCATATAAGTAAAAAGAAATTTTAAAATGCCTTTGAAATGGACAGATAGTATAAGTACATATCAAATTGATTGTTCACTTACATTTAGTTGAATGTGGACATTTGACTCCTACAAATAAATTTTATTCATGTTAAGAGCCTTTCATTCCCAAGTAAATTAATTATTCACCACAGAAGCATGAATTAAGTTTTTACAAAATATTTTAAATATTTTGAATTGATTTTACATTTTGCTTCTTTCCTTGTTTTGTGTAAAATTAGTTAGGGATTTGTCGTTTTTTTCTAACTTCTGTGAAAGTATTTTTTTATATTTATATGCTCTTCAAAATATTGGAAGTCAGATTTTTAAATAGACTTTCACAGAAAATAAATCAAGATAAAAACTTGTCAGGATCCTGAGCCCACTCCCATCTTGTCCAAATTTTTTGGCTTTTATGAACAGACTTAGAGGATGCCTGAAGAATGGCTTCTCCTTCTCTGGAGAGGTGCTTCTAAGCTGGAGACCTCACCTTGGATGCCGAGCTCAGCTGCAGTGTTACAGCAATGCTTATGTGTGATCATGGACCCCGTTGGTCTGGATATGCCACCTGGCAGTGACCTGAGGGCCAATGTCCCAACCCATCCTTGGCCTGTCCCCTGGCATGGGCCTTGGCCACACAGCACTGAAACTATGGCCACATAGTTTCAGTTAGCACTGAAACCTCCAGCCCCAGGGAGTTTCTGATCTATGCAGAGCCCTGACTGAAATTTACTGTTTGTTCCATCAGAAAAAAAAGAAATTACATTCTACAAAGAAGAGAATAATCAAAGAACTATTAACTGATGAGCTTACTATATTGTCACATGGTAGAAGGCATATGAACTGTGAAGCTAAGATTTAATGATTTGATTTCATGTTAATGTTCTGTTGACATTTAAATTTTTACTATCATTTACACCTTTATTAATTTGTAAATTATCCCTTTATTCTCCCTCTCCTCAGAAATAAACTCAGTGGTTTTTTTTATGTTCTTTTTTTATGTAGGTCTTTTGCTGTTTTTTTTATTTATTTTATTTCATTTTAGCTTTTGTCTCTAGTTGTTTGGTAGTTTTAAAACACAGATCAGAATATTGTGTCAAATATAAGGCAAAAGGCAATGCTGCACTTCTACATCTACTCATTCAAGAGCATTCCACTATGAGTCAGAATCAGCAATCATTCTGATAATATCATGTCTAGACTCAAGAAAAATTCAAATTTTAGTGATAGTGAGACACCCACAGGAAAAGTAATCTTGCAGTCCTCAGCTTCTCACCTAAGCTTCCCTCCTTCTTCCTGTAAAACTACTCTGACATGAATCCCAGGATGAATGTCTAGATATAAGTACATGCTGTCTTGAAAAGGTGAGCAAATAGAAAGGCAAAGAGTGATTTAGTAGTTCTTCTTCATGCCAGTATCATGACCTCTGTCATGAAATTGCTTTAAAGCAAAATTCACAGCTTGATTTTCTTATTGCTCACTTTTGAGTAGGAGCATGCAGCCATAAGCAACACTCACTCTTGAAATATTCATCCCAGTTTTCTCTTAATAATAAACACAAAAATAAAGTCAATCAAGAAGCCTAACATAACAGAATGTTTACCAGATTTTTATACTAGAGGGTTAAGGGGAAGGCTAACAGTTAATTTAATAACTAAAGAGTTATAGGGATTTTCAGTTCACAAATAAACTGGGTAATCTTTAATCAATTAAACTTAAAAGAAAGGAAATGACAGTAAAAGAACAAGTGTGTGGTCATCCTTAAAATAAATGCAGTAATAGAACCACCTTCATAAATATTGGGACAAAGATTGTCCAAGGTAGATCTTACAAATTTGAATAACACCATATGTGCTTTCAATTCAAATAAATTTCAGATTATCTATAAATGTGTAAACATAATTTGTTAAAGATTTAATGTGCACATTGTAAATGCTCATTAAAAAAAAAAAAAAAAAAAAGCCAAAGGGCCATACTACTGCATACAAAACACTTAACAAAGGAAGAAGATAAGTAGTCCTATCAGGAGAATGCACACAGAATTTTTTTTTTTTTTGAAAGAATTTCAATATACAGTTAAGAATTTGCTGCATCCAGCAATCTTGAATAAGTTGCTATCAAAGTGTAGTAGATCTTCATTATATATAACATAATTATGAATATATTGTCCTATAAAGCAGATCCATAGAGTAAATAATATTGACATCCTGTAATATTAATGTATTACTATTTGCTTGAATATTTTATGGAATAAGGACCTCTTTAAGCTTTTGTGTAAATGACACTTCACAAAACTGGGATCTATTGCATTACTTTCCATGCTGGTTTATTTTAATAAAAAAATAAGAGAGCAAAATTAAATATGTTAAATTAAATCTACCTAATTTGCAGAAAATCCAGAGCCTTTATTTTCTGTTTCTGACTATTTGATTTTGTTACATTAATATTGAACTACTGCATCTGTACTTAATATAATTATGTAGGTCCTCGTGTGTGCTTATATCCACTATATGGCATATTACAAATATGTTTACTGAAATATTTCAGCATTCAGAGGAGCTCCTGATGCTTTTATACCTAATGATGTTGGCTACTCAGGCTAGGAGTTTTCTAGCATCATTGAGGGGAAAAAAGCTCCCAGTAAAATAAAATAAAATTTTATTTTATGGCCTAAAAGGATTTTATAACTGGCCTGGAAATATTAACAGTGGTAATCACAGCTTCTTTCTATGGCCAAGTTGAGTTTTAAATGTATTAAAAATAAGTTTTATGCTTGACAAACTTGAATAAGAAAGTTTGCGTGTCCAGGTAGTACAGTAACTGGTGGTAGTAGGTGTCTGCAGTCCAGATAGTACAGTAACTGGTGGTAGTAGGTGTCTGCAGAGAGTACTTTTCTTTGTCCAGAAGTTCTAGACATCCAGCAGTGAAATTGACTGTACCTGGAAGGGTAATGCACAGACATCCAGAGCAGGAGATGGAAAACCATAAGCACATGTAGTGAGAGGATGAATCCATAGAGTAGATGTCTGTGTCTCAATGAATTCAGAACAAGAGTCCATGTCCTGAGGTCAGTGACAAATCCTGTCCTCTAAATAATATTTCTTATTTATTGTACTATTTCAAGCAGAAGAGACTTGTCTCTAAGCCCTCTTCAGCTTGGAGGGAGATTCCATGTAAACTCATTTTTCAGAAAAGATTTTTAATCAGAAGGCTTTAGGCAATGATGTAGTAGAGTTCAACTCCCTCCTTCTTAAAGCAGCACTTCATAGAATCTGTAAAAGGTATGACTTGGCAAATTGGCTTAAGTGAAAAACATTTTCACTTAAATGCTATATCATTGAAATTTGAAATATCTCTTTAAAGTGTTTTGTATATATTTGTAATCAAATTTATGTTAATGTCCTGTGTATATTAATCATGCATATCTGGAAATGAAAAGCAGAGAGACCAAAATGTTTCTAATTCAACTAACCTAGCTAAACTTTCCAAACAATGCTGAACATAGTTTTGTGGTACTGGTATTAGAAGTTTTAAAGATGAGAATAAGATGCAGCTAATTCTGAAATGTATAATAAGATAAAAAGGAGTCACTGTGTTGGAAAAGGGTAGTTTGAACTCATAGCCTAAGAACAGCAGTTGATCTCTGCTGGTGGCTTGACAAGAAAAAGGTAACAACTATGGTGCTTGCTAAACTGCCTGAGCTAAAGAAAATCCGTATAAAAGCTTTGGTAACATAAACTTAGTTTTTGACCTCTGATGCTCACAACAACCACAAAAATTTTTCAAAAAGAGCAAATATTAGTGACCTTTTTCAAATATGTTACTTGTATACACGTGCTAACTGGAGCTCAGATATCCTTTTTTTACAAAGCAGGTGGTTAGTGTGCTTTTCCCTATTCTTTATCTTCATATTTCATTATTCTTAAATGCATGATTTACCATATGGTACATTATTTTAAAGTCAATTACTCTGTCCATTTAATTTTTCACAATTTAAAAAAATTACAGGTAAAAATAAAGGTCTGTTGCACCTATAAAGTAGAAATATGCCAATGAATGGTTTATTTTGCATTTTGCTGGTTTTAATCCAAAAGTAATCATACTAATACAGCTACATGAGTATTTCTGTATTCAGTAAGCCAGTAAGATACCACCATTCATGGTAAAAAGCCACAACCTTTTTTGCCAACTCTATCTTACACCTTTCAAATGCTACAGTGAAAGTGATCTCTAATGTCCTTAAGTGTGTGTATATATCCAGTTGCAAAAGACAAAATGGATGAAACATAAAGGACCGAAAATCTGAAAGAATCTGGGTTGAAACATTTCATAATTACTTCACTAAAGGAAAAATAAATATGGGTGTAGGACTTGAAGAAGCCAAGAACTCGGTGCACACAATTTTTAGATAAATTCAGTCTTACTCTTTCTTTCCAAATAACTTACTTTGGTCAATCAGTCTTTTGCACAGGATTATTTGCTGTTTTATAACTTGTCTCATTAAGGAGAGCAGGGAGAAAAGCTGGGGAGTCTATGAAGGTCTAATTTTTCCATACTTAAAATGACATCATCCTCATAGCTCAGTTACTCTTCAGTTATAAAGTTAGAAACAAAACAGCAAAAGACAGGATTAATGAAATTTATACACAAGGAGTCCCTCTGTATGGGCTTTACACAGAGCAGGGGAATAAACCAAGTGGAAAGAATTGCAAGAAATGCTAAAGTAAAATTTGAATCTTGTTCTACCCTCTGATGGGTGATGATGATCTGAAAGATACATCCATGGAGTTGATTACAAGCACTCTATAATTAAGGTCAATACTTTGAAGTTTTTTTATTCAACTGAATTTCAGTTGCAAAATGGCTAAATAACTGTGATGTCTTAGTGCTTTTTGTTGCCTAAAAACTTATTTTAGTTAGTAATCTTTAAAATTTCATAATTTTTCTTTAGCTAGACTTTTTTGAACAATTCTAATAAACCTTCAAGAAGCTGTAATTTAGCAATTGCTTACTATAATTGCTAAAATAGAAAACATAAATTGAATTAAAATTTTATCAGTTTTATTTATTTTTTTAATTCACATCATAGACAATATTCTTGTTAAAGAAAATACTGACACATCCATGTAATTTCAGAGACTGGTAATAATGCCTGAGTTTTATCCTCCCTGCTTAATTTCTAGGATATATTCAAGTTTTTTTTGGCTGGATTTTTCTTTTTGGTGAGAGTTTCTTTGTTTTTTTTAACATAGGTCTTCAGCTTATTAGAAGGTATTTAAGAAAATATTTTGTGGTTCAAGAGGTATAATAATATTTAGATGATTTGTAGCCTTTTTTTGAAAGAGATCTATAGCATATTAACTTCCTGCAATGGACTTAAATCGTGTCTTCAAATGTCTTAAATCGTGACAGAGTCATAAAATAGACCACAAGACATTTGTCCAAAACATTACATCATGAAGAAAGGCAGAAAAGGTAAACTTTAACCTCTTGAAAGAAATTCAAGAGAAAAAAAAATAAATTGGCCAACCATGGGATCTTTTCTTAAAGTACATTTTTTCATTATGAAAAGAAAATCAAATACACTATAATTATCAGTTGTCAAATATTTTATATGCTACCTGATTTCATCAGAAACCTTGAACCCCATGAATAATAGTAATTTTGTACTAGAGTGACTGAGCTCCCACAATCAATTTTATTTCACTGCATGTTTTGGTTCAACAATTATTTATACAGAACATTTCTTTATGTGAAATCAGTTTCTTGTCACTCATTACCTATAAAAATGTTGGCCATGTGGGACACAGTCGAGATGATTGATACTGGATCAGTAATTGGACCTCCTACTAAAAAGTTTGAAAACAACCCAAACTTACAGCAATTCTAGAGCTCTGTTGCTGACACTTTCTCACTGTCACATTAAATTTAATTGGAATTGGATGTGTTCTTAGCTAAATCTTTTATACTTACTTTCTGTGTAAGCAGAGAACCAAGATTTTGTCATCAGTCAAAATAAACTCCCCAGTGAGTCTAAATGAAAACAGTAAATGTATTTTTCTTTCGGAAAAGAAACAGCTTCAATTTTGTTCTTCAGAATGGGTGTAAGGTTAGCCAGGCCTATAGGCTGGCAGGACCATAGATGAGTCTATATCCATCTTATCTGACAGTTCCATTATTTTCTAAGTAAGCCTCTGTTTATGCCATTATACATTTACCCCAAAATGATTATACATTTTGATAAACAAAAGAACAAATTTCAAGAAATCACAATACAATATTACTCTAATAAGATCACATTAAAAATATTATTTGATGCTGAAATTTTGCTAAGATTATGAAAGGAAGAAAAGTATTGCTACTGAATTTAAGTAATCTGGTCTATTTTCTCTGCTCATTTCCCATTGTTACCAGAGGAGCACTCCGGAGCTCTTTTGTTAGGGCACACAGACTGTCGTCTCACAGTGCTCCTTCCCCAGTGTCATATAGGGCACCAGAGCTCCTTTGACTACAAAAGTTAGGCTCAATTATAATCAGGAAAAAGAGGATTATTATCATGTTTTACTATTTTGATCAGGCAGCTCAACAGGTAACCCACAGGCCACACAATATGATTGCACTTGTATACTTTTTTTCCTGCCAATTCTGTTAACTTAATTCCTCTACATGTTAGTTCAAGTCTGTTTTATAAGCATAAAAACTTTTTAATGTAATAAAAAAATATATTGTTTATGAGTAACTGAATTGTAAAATTATTTCCATTTTGTATTAAATGTAGTATTTAATGTGAACTTGCATTTCCTACTTATACGGACACTGAGCCTTATCCGTGGAACCAGAGAAAATGTCACCATCATGTAATGCTAGTTACTAAGAGCCCAATGCTGTGTACAATTTCACAGGTTAAGGAAATGCATAATGATTAAGTTCTGCTGGTTTATAAAGTATTTAATTGACCTATTGATCAACAGTTGGGTTTACAGTTTAATACAGGAAACAGATGTATGTTAGATACACATTAAAAATATTTTGACACCTTAAAATGTGTGTTTGAATTCCTCATCTTCCATGACTACAGAACACTTATGTAGTCTAGATATTAAGTGACCTGTGCTGCCTAGTGGCAGAATGGCATGTCAAATATGTTTTGGCAGGTCTGACACTCCCGACAGAGCAGGAAGGTGACATTATTAGAAGTCTGTATAATGGAAGTAACTTTCAAGTGTGATGTAGAAACATTTTTTTCCATAAGCTTCCAAGATGTGAAAAAGGATCATCAAGTCCCTTCTTCTACAAAGAGTAGTTAACTCATTGTATCTCTGAAAATGTAGGAATTTTATGTGCAGTTTATTTGGCTTCTTCTTTCAGTAAAGAAGTTTGTTTTTAAACTGAATATGTAAAATTCTATTTTTTGCTAAATCAGGGGTTGGACTTTGTCATCAGCAAAAGAAAAGTTGCTAAGACAACAGCTGAATTCTAAAATCTGCTTGGAATTTAATGTACAGAGAGAAAAGGTCAAAAGTGACATCTCTGAGGATAATCTGGGGACAAAATTTTCAATTTTAGTTTGAATAAGCTGTGTGTTTCTCCAAAACAACCCTATTTTTCCCCTCTAGCTATGCCTTATTTCAGCCCACAGTATGATCCTGGAGTACATTAATCAGATTACTTTCAGATAAAACAAAAGCAGAAGGCTTGCTGGGAAGGGGTCTTCAGGGAACTCCAACAACAAATGGACTGTCAGCTCCCAAAATCTGAAGTCAGCATCCCTGAAATGTGACAGTGTAACATCCTCTGCAGTGACTGCTTTACATTCCATATCCATTCTTCTTCAATGGGCTATCTCTTGATGTAGTGAATGGGTGAATGATATTTTAGCACACCTATAGGTCTATACTCTTGTGCTCATTATAATTGAAATATGCCATGATTAATTCTAATTCATTGTAAATTTATGTTTTAGATTAGAAGTTGCACATTAGTGTTGGATTCAACAACATAATGTATTCCAATATTTTCATACTGTTAGCTTTATAGCTTTGAAGCTACATGAATTTATGGGACAAGTATCTATGGAAAACTTCATGCAAAACCTCTCAAAAATTTTGGATCACCTCAAAATGAGAGAAGTGTAAGTGCTCTTTTCTATTTTTTGTGGTTTCTTTTTTTTTCACTTGTGTATCAATATTTTTAATTTTAGTTTCTATATTACCTTCTTACTATACCATCCTCTGTGATAATTAGAAGGAATATTTTTGTAAGGGTTATGGCTTGATGTTCAAACCAAAATGTTCTAAAACATTCATATAAAACTTTACTCACAGTGATCACAAAAGTTTAAGGTCTAATAGCCTTTGATCTCTTAGAAGCTCTTCATGTACTTGTTTTGTTTGCTTGTTTTTAATTAGGAGTGAATGATATTCACAACTCAGCAAAAAAGATAAGAAAATAATTTCATGATTTTTCTGGAGGAGAAACTTGACTACAAAAGAGTAAACCAAGTTTACAAGGTCATTCAGTAGGTTAGTGCAATTACTGTGTTCTTCAATATGCACAGTTTCCCTACTCCCTCTTTTCTTCCTTTTTTTTTTTTTTTTGCATTCACATTTCTCTCAAGGTTTCAGTTTAACACTGTAGTTCTTGCAGATTAAGAAATGTAGGAATATGTGCTTTAGCCTATTCTTAACAGCAAAACAATTAATTATGAGTAGTTTGAAAGTACACATGAGGATCACTAATTCATTAGAAATTTAAATTAAAGATTTGCAGTTCAGCTTTCTGGAAATACAGGTATATAAAGACTGAAGTCCTAGGTTCTGGTAATAACTAAACAGGGTTTAAGATTAGGAGCATGTCAGCCTAGTTCTCAACATTTCAGAACAGAAGTAGTTCAGATAATACTGTTCCATATCAGTAGAATAGATACTCTGCAGTTACAGAATCACACACAGAATCACAGAATAATGAGGTTGGATTAAACTGCAGATTACATTTTTAGTTCTGTTTGCTGTGATTTTTGTTAAAATACTTAACATGCATTTGGTCTGCTTTAGTTTTAGAAGATAATTGGGGTATACATGCAATTTTCTATGGGGATAATATAGAGCTATGCTGGATTCTGCACTCAAGATGGGGTAACTCTGCATGTACATAATGGAGAATGAGATGTGGGAAGCAGTGCTGAGGAAAAGGACCTAGTGGTCTTCATCAGCAGAAAGTTGAATGGGAATCAGCAGTGTCTTGGCAGCCAAGAGGGCCAACTCTGTCCTGAGGGGCATCAGGCACAGCATGGCCAGCTGGGCAAGGGAGGGAATTGTCCTCTCTGTTCTGCACTGGGGCGGCCTCACCTCAAGTGCTGGGGGCAGTTTTGGGTACCACAATATCAGATACAAATCAATTAAGAGTGTCCAAAGGAGGGCAACAAAGATAGTGAAGGGTCTGGAGGGGAAGCCATGAGGAGTGGCTGAGGGTCTGGTCAGCCTGGAGAAGAGGAGGCTGAGGGGAGACCTCATTGCAGGTACACCTTCCTTGAGAAGGAAGAGGAGGGGCAGACACTGATCTCTTCTCTGTCGTGACCAGTGACAGGACCCAATGGAGTGGCCTGAAATTGTGTCAGGGGAGGTTTAGTTTTTTATTAAAAAATGGTTTTCATCTAGAGAGTGCTTGGGGACTGGATCAGGCTCCCCACGGAAGTGGTCACAGCACCAGGCTGACAGAGTACAAGAAGCATTTGGTCAATACTTTTGGTGTGACTCTTGGGGATGGTGCTAAGCAGGGCCAGGAGATGGACTCAATGATCTTTGTGGGTCCCTTCCAGCTCAGCACATTCTGTGATTCTGTAAAAAGTTTTGCTGAACAATAGAAACATCACAACATCTGGAAGATAAGAGGCAAACTAGGAACCATAACAAGGCCATCTGTCAAGGTCAGCCACCAATGACAAGATGTGGTTTATTTTGCAGATATAATCAGTTTCTTTAACTGAAATAGTCAAGGGTCTCTTACAGGCACAAAGTATTGGATAAGGCTTTAGATGAATCAGATATAATTGAGTAGATAGTAATGTTAGAGACTTATGATGAATTTTTGTAGTACAGCTATGGACAAAAGTAGTCATAAGCTATTTCAAAAGCATAAACTCTCTGGAGGGTGGTGAAATTGGCTCCCCATGTGGCTTTCTTAGATTTCATTACTTTGACGAAAATGAAGTAAATGCAGAATACAGGTGAGTTTGTTATTTTCTAGTACAATCTTAATCAGAAAAATCAACACTTTGCATAAATTATATGAAATTTCCTAAACACTGCTGCAGTTACAAAATTGTTTGTGAGGTACTTTTCCAATAAATAAGCCAATTTATTAACTATTTGAAATAATTTATTGAATCTATTTTCAAATAATAAAATTGGATATTTGAGGGAGGTAAAAAAATTAAATTTTCTTCAGACATCAAAGGAGGGCAGATCAAACCTTTGGTGGATTGAATCTTTATGTATAATTCTTCCTCTTCCATTAGCTGTGTGGGATGGGTGTAGAAATGTTGTTCTTTATGTTATAGAAAATTAACACAGATATTAAAAACATAAAGGGAGCAAATCCCCAACGTCTTCAAGTAGTTTCCACAATAAAAATTTTACACACATGCAAAAAAAAAAGTTACCACATGTTTTTTTTTATAAATTCTAAATCTCATACATTTTGTTGAATTTTGCTAGAATGACCATATGGTAATTTGAGAAAATTGCATTACACAGCCTTTCAAAATTTAAAATTCTGATATCTCATAATGTTTATAATATTTTTAAAGTAGCATCATAATGCATTTCAGAATTGATCCTATACATTAAAAGTCATTTACTACATTGGAGCTTTCCAGAAACATCATATACAGCTTCAAGGCACAGATACTCTGTGGATATTACATAACAAGTTGTGAATTATGTAATTCAAATCCAAAACCAGGAATTGCTACAGGCTTATAAGACTAAGTATGATTTCAGAGGTTTTCCTTAAACAGTAGCATTTTTGAGAGAAAATGGAAAATAAACAATATTTCTTATCTTTTTATTACTCAAGAGAAATAGTGACTGGCTTCAGAATTTCTGCTTTTTTGCTTTTTTTTTAATGTAAGCAAAAGATCTAAGGTTGTTTTTTTTTTTTGTTGGTTGGTTGGTGTTTTTTGTTTGTTTTTGTTGTTTTGCTGTGTGCTTTATTTTCATTTTGGTTTTCTTAATTTTGTATAAATAGTTTTGATTAACTGCTTAAGTTTATGAAAGTTATTGTATGGGCAAGCCTCCTGTTATAAACACTGTAATTATAATTTCTTTTCCAAGAACATATATAACAAATGTTCTCTGGATTAATTTATAATATGCTTTGATGTGTAGATAAAAATAAAGACACTAGGGGAAAAAGAAGTTTAGTGGTAAGTAATGTTCTTAATACACTGCATATTATTTTGAAATAACAAATTATATTAGATTTAAATAATTTATTAAGCACATAGAATTAAGATATACCCATGACATAAATTAGCGACAGCACAATTTACAAGTGAAAAATCCAGATGTTTCAATATATAAAACTCAGATCTATTATTCAGCACTATTCAGCAGAATTTACCCATGAAAAGCAAAGATTTCATTCACAAAAAAGTCAAATAAAAGTGACTTAATAGGACTAGGTTTTCAATTCATGATAAAGGAAGAGCTAGTAAATGAAACGGCATAATTCACAGTTTAAAGTGTTTCTTTTTCCTGTTAGATTGGTTTCTGCATGTTAGTATATCCTAAAACTTAGTGTTGTTCAATGCCACATTATATTACTGATTCAATAAGCAAATATATTTTTAAAAATTTATTCTAAACTTTTTAAATTGTTTTAGTGAATTTCTTACTATATGTTTTAATAACCAGTTTCTTCATAATATCACATTATGAAAATGGTTTGAGTTACAAAAAAATAGTGGACCTCATAGAATCAGAATCAGAAACTATAAACCAAAGTAATCTAAATTTGAATTAAATGTAATGACAGGTATCACATTATGGAAAAATAGAGCATGGCCATGTGAAGGTCAGCATGTTGATAACTTTCAATGTCAACCTCTTTGAAGTTGGTTATTAATAAAAGTGAGGTTGGAATCTCTGATATAATCTAGGAAAGAGATTGTTTAAGGGGTAAATATGCATTTGGATATGTTGGTTTTGTCCTACCAGCTCCAGTGCTTAAAATCTTGTGAAAGTAGGAATTTTCTCTTTCCTGGTCTATCAGATATGCTGGAAGCTGAACATTAAAACCAAGATATCTAATTTTAGAAGACCATGATCACTCCCCTAACCATATTTATTTTCATTCTAAGAGGATTTATGTACCTGGATGACAAGTACTTTCATAAAACTGACATAATTTTAGTCTGGATACATGAAAATTGAGATAATTTTAACATTATATCTCAAAAAATTTTGCAGCATATTTGATTTTTTTTTCTATGTACATCAATTTTATACAAATAAAACACTATCACATGACAAAACAGATTTATGTAATGGATATCAGAATATGATCTGTCTCATTCCTGATGAAAATTAAAAGATCAAAACCTAGGTTTAAAATGCTATATAGTTTATATATAAACAAATGTGTCTGTCTGTGTGTGTATATGTATACAAAACTAGATTTCTTTAGTGGAATAAAAAGGGTAGCAGAAGGAGGAAACGTCTGATATACTTTCATAGCACAATTCATAACTTCATTGCAAAGCAATTTATTTAGTTTGTCACAGCAGACTGCAAAATAACTCTGACCTTTCTTGATATGGCGACGTTATGTTCCTAACTCATGTTCTGCAGTTGCCTGTCTAAAAGCCTGTGGTCATTTCAGATTATTTAAAATGACAATCATTTTGCCCTTAGTATATGTGCAAGGTCAACAAGAAAGAAGAGCGAAGAAAAACCGCAATAAGAATATTTGAAATAATAAGTCATAAAATGACATTAAGCAGATCCTGTGTTGGTAAAAAAATATTTTAAATTATAGAAATGGATATGATGTACACAAGTTATTGCTGTAACACTTTGAAAATCCCCTCAGAGGAATAAACAGAAAAAAGTGTAAAAATCCTTCTTCTGCTTTAGGAAATTATGCACATTAGTTCTGTGCTGTCTTTAAAAAAAAAATGTAGACCATTTTATTCATATTTCCAAGATAACATAATTTTGTCAATTACTTGGTCATTCCTATTATAGTTTTAGTGAGGAAAAAAAGTCTGTCTTGGAACTCTGAAAAATTGATCTAGAATTCAAACAATATGACTGAACAATAACTCCATGAACAAAAAGGTTTTTTGTTATCACACCTATGCTGAGATGAATCTACTGACTTTTGTCCCATAATGTTGCATCCCGGGTTTGGGTTCAGATTAGGGGTTCTGATATGTGTTAGCTAGCCAATTCTGTGTACCCCCGTGCACCCCCTGTGTTTCCCACTCCCCTGCGGTAGTTGGCTCCAGGTTACTTATCACTGGAGCTAGCCCACGCCACTCCTGTAACCACTCCCCTGTCCCCTCTGGAGGGTTCAGTGTCCGTTTTCCCGTTTCCGCCCCCGTCATTTTCCTATTAGTTGCCGTGGTCCACGTCACCACCATGTCACCTATCCCCATTGGGCAGGAGGCTTCTGCCCTCCTTGTCCTGCCCCCTATAAAATCCTGCACCTCCTCGGTCCCATTGCCATTTTTGTCCACATGGGCACAGGGGGAGCCAGCCGCAGCTTCTCTGTTGTGGTTCCCCGCAGTAAATAAAATCTCCCCAGCCTACCACGCGGACGGAGTGGACAGTTCCTTCACCTCTTCGCCTCGCACCCTCGCGCAGGCGACAGAACTCGGCAAGCCCCGACCGGCATGCCGCAGAAGCGGCGCCCCAGAGCAAGCAGCAGCCGCTGGTCCCAGAGAGAAGCAGCGCCCTTGCCGGGCTCCAGAGCCACCCAGGACCGGGGGAAAAACAATGCGACTCTGCACCATAATTCTGAGTTTATATAGTCATTAAAATAAACACAGAAAACACAGTATTTGACAGGATGGGGTAAAAAAAAAAAAGGCACAAAACACAGAACAAAAGACAGAAGTACCTTAAAATATATTGAAAACATGGAGATATGATAGATAAAGTTTTTGTTTCAGGTGACACATCATTAAGGGCTAGTTTACAAAGGGTTTACACAAATTAAGGAAAGAAAAAAAGCTCTGAAAATCTTTGTGTGTCTGTTTTTTAAAAAGCAGGATTCTGCTCCAGATTCAGACTCAAAATGTGTCAGTCGGAGAATTAGATGTCTAGGCACCCATTTAAGCCAAACAAGATGTAAATGCTGTCACCAAGATCTGAACAGCTGTTTAGTGCATCCTAAAATAAATAATTTAGACAGCTGTGTCACTCTTTAAGCTTCAATGACTGCATTTTCTACAGCGTAATTCAGTTATCCATTCATAAATGTCTAATGTTCTTTGAGGATCCATAAGGCTTTGCAAGCATATGCATGAGGTTTGCAGGAATGAGACCAAACCTGTACAAAATCTAATCCTTCCAGGGACAGCTTCTGGAGGCAACAGTAGAAATGCCAGAGCACTTCAGGCAGCACCTCATAATTTAATTCTTTACAACCCAATCAAGTTCCAACTCCCTCTTCAATCAGAGTAGAAATTGAACAGTTAAATAATCATATGAATTTATGAAATACAGAATTGCCTATAGAGAAGATGCAGGAGACAAAGATTAAGGGTAAATTGTGGTATTTTCTGCAAAAAAAACTTGAAAGAATTTTAACCACAGCAATTAAATTACTATTCTTTCTTTTTTATTACACATTAGAAACTGAATTTATTGGACTAAATGTGTATACTTAGTTCAGCTGCTGACTCTTAAGGGTCTAGTGAGATTACAATACTGTAAGATATTTAGCCTGACTCCTGGATGACACTTGTGTGATTTTTTTTAGTCCTGCACTCTTTTTTGTTTGTATCTGGATCTCTTAGATGCTCAGATGAAACCTATGTGGTAAAATTAAACAAACCTTATATGTTTACATCCAAGTCCAGAAAGATGTGATGGTGATGAAAGATAGTCAAGTCTTCACCTTCATTCTGAATACACACACACACAAAAATAGACCCTCTCCCTTTCAGTCACTTCTCATAGGCAATTTGATTTGCCCTAAGATAAGAACACCTGGCGGGTATTGCAGGTGGAAAGGTCTGAATGCTAGTATAGTTAATGCATTCCAGAGATGGGGGAAATGAGATGTTTTGGTACTCATCGACCTGCAAAAGTGTATAAAGTGTTGCTGAAGACTTAGCCAGCTGAGCAACTCGGCCTCTGAAGGTTGCAGGCAGCCCCTGGCTGGATGCCCCACCTCAGCAGGGACTCCTGTAGGATATATCTTAGGCAGGGACAGGGAATACTGACTTTTGTGTGGGTAAGTAAAAAAGCTCCAAGATTCAGTAAAATGCAGAGATAAAACCATAAATCTTGCACATTGCGGCTTTCTAATTGTGAATTCTGTAAGGCACCTCTATGTTTCTAGTGGAACCAGATGATATTATAATACTTTAGACATAAACTCTAGACCTAATCTGAGACTAAGTGGACCAAGCCATACCTAGGCTTCTTTGAGAAGTTTAGAAAGCAAGAGCATCTCAGTGAAGCTCATGTCACACTGGGAGGGGACCACAACCTGAGCATATTATAATCCATTGCAGTAGTGCATGCAACTGCATTGGCAGTATATAGACATGGTACCAGCAATAATTCTAATCACAGTCATCCACGTAATCATTGTGTCCTACTTCTCATGCCCGGCTGAGAATCTTCCTTCAACTCCTCTTCTACATATGGTTAAGTATCTTTCCTTTCAGAGATCAAAAGACCCATTTGGTGTACAATTTATGTCATCATAGATTAAATATCTTAACCTGATTGAATTATTTGTGCGAGATATCATGTGTGAGATAAAGCTGTTTATCTCTAAAGGAATTCTGAGATAAGCAGTTCAGATACAGCTGTCAACACTGCAAACATTTACACTGAGATTCATTAATCCAAATATAGAAGTAAAAATATCAGTATGGACAATGAGAACTCCCTGTCCTTATCAAAATTTTTTATCAGGCTCTGTGTCAATGGGAAAGACATTGGTTTTAGGAAAAGACAGGAAATTGCTGTGTTTAGCTCTATTAAAACTTGAAGCATGGAAATTTTTCTAAAAAATTTATAGGTGATATATATGAAAACACTGGATTCTTTCTCAAGCAATAGAATATATGTAACTTGATCATAACAGAGGAATACTGTATAAATCTCTCTGATTTGTCTAGCTTGAAAGGGCTTGAATTTAGAAGATCGAGTAATGGCAGTAACAAAACAAAATGTTTGAAAATTACTATTCTATCACACACTCACACACACAAAGCTTGAAGTGCTCAAACTCTAAATTTTTTTCTTGAAAAGAAAGGCATGTGTCCTTAAAAAAATCCAAATGTTTCAACCAATCAAGCAACACAAAACAAGATAAATGCATTAATAGATCGATCTAGGTGAAAACTTAAAATTTTCAAATGAACTTCAGCTGAGATCTCAGGTCTCAGAAATTATCTGTCTCCTGAATTACTGTGTAAAACCAATAAAGCAAACAAATTTTAGAATTAATTTTCTTCTCTAGATAATGTAATAATAAAATGGTCACTTTGAGAAAGTGCAAATAGCAAGGAGGAAATATGAAGCAAAGACAGTTGTAAATGTTAAAGACACTGTTATGTAAGTTAATATGAAATGTTTGCTAAGTATAGTAAGTCATTTGAATGCATAATTAATTAAATCAGTGAATTAAAAGCTATTTATATATGCTCAGGTTTGTTTGCTTGTTTGTTTTTCATTTGTACTCTTTGGATTTCATTTCAATTTGTGGCCATTTATGTAAGTTACTGACACTTACACGCTGTCTGAATTCTACTGCAATACAGTGCATGGGTGTAGATCTGGAAGGTAATTTCCTTACTGTATGTGTAAATGCCTTAAATGACTTCTAGTAAAGATATCAATTCACTAAAACAACATTCCCGGCTGATATAAAGGGAGGAAATGAGCATAAGTGAATCTGACAAAAAATCATTGTGAGAGAATGAAGTTTGATAAAGTTAAATGGAATAGTTTCAAAGCAATAATGCAGTCAGAAGAATTATAATTACCTAAGTTATTAAATTAAGAACAAATGAGCTGGTAAGTTTAATTTTCCTTTATAAACAGTGTCCCTGGGACAGATAAAGAGAGGCAGCTGCAATACTGTGACTTTCTTATTTCTCAGTGAATACTGAGGGCTGTTGATGTAAGTATTGCTGCTATCAAAGAAATTATCAGGTATGAAAAATTAATATGACTACTCACTCTTTGGAAGAATACTGAAAAATGTTTGCTTTCTTTATAGGAAAGGGTATAATATCATTCACATGTTTAGATATCTTTTACTATCCTAATTTAGTATCTTATACCAGGGGTATGTTTATACTGCCAAGATCCTCAAAGGCCCTAAATCATCTTTTGATTAATTTAACTCAATATAGAATGTAAAACCACTTTTTTTTTTTTTTTTTTTTTTTTTTTTTTTTTTTTTTTTTTTTTTTTTTTTTTTTTATCTTCTGGAAAATATAGATGGAAAAATATGGAAAATAGGATGATGAGCTTTGGAAAACTAGTAACTGCTAGCAGGCAATGCGTGTTGCTACACAAAGGATCTTAAGACTTTTTCAACACAGAAAGATTCATTAGTGGAGTTCATATCTGGTGGCATACATATGATTCTAGTGATTAAATTATTAAGGTTGCTCTTGGGAAAAAAAAAAAAGGGGGAGATAGAGGGAGGAGAGGAAGACATATCAAAAGAGGGATAAGGAAGGAAAAGAGAAAGGGAAAGGGTTGATATTGGAAAGTGCTGGGATGGACAGAGATGGGTCCCAGATGAGCATCCTTGTCTGGTGGCTCTCTCTCATGCATAAATGGTAAGAAAGAAAGTATGAGGTTTCTTCTTTTTTTGCCAAACTTCTCTGTTAAGACAGCACAATTGTCATTGAAGTCTTTTTAAATTCCTTTGGCTGGTCTTAGGTATGATGTTATTAGTTTTGACTGGAATACACCAATCAGATGCAAGTATTGGACTTTCATTGGGCTCTAGGCATCTATGCCTATACTGTATTTAGTGTATTTAACAAAGCAGGGCTAATCTCTGTACAGATCCCTGAGGAATACCCTTTGTCAGTGATCTCCATCTGGACATAGAGACATTGACTGCTACTTCCCCTCTGGATGTCACCTTGTCCACTTAACAATCCACTCATCAAATCCATCTCTCTCCAGTTCAGAGAGGAGGTTTCCGGGGGATCATGTCAATGGACTTATCAAAGTCCAGAGGGATAACATCCATAGCTCTTCCATCTGATTCATCTAACAAACTGAGTCTGAAAATGATTGTTCTGCCAGAGATGGGCATAGACACTCGATCTGGACAGGTAAGAAAAGCTCAAGTATTATAAAACACCAGGTAGACCTTTCAGCTAAAAGTGCTAGGTAAGTACTGCTACTGTATGTCCAAATCAATTTCAGATTTTATATAGCCATGTGAAGGAAAGATCCCATATTGTTTCAGGATTGATGTACATTAAGTACATATCAGATGTTTTCCAAGTACCAGTTTTTCATGAAGTTATACACACATACACACATATACACAAATATCCGTATGTATGTATATGCCTATATATATATAAATATACATATAGATACGTAAATTTGAATGTTTGAACCACATAACTAAGATTTGAACACATACTAAGATTCTCATTTACATTTAGACAGGTCTGAATTATGCAAAAATAGTGTGTACACCTCTCACTGGTGCATGCATAAGGCTCCTGAATTTATCTTGCTCATCTATCATAGCTATAAACACATGTTGTGAATAGCCCAGCTAGAATTTATAATTGCTCATTCTTTCAAATGCTGTTTAATACTTTCATGTAGTTAAACTCAAATCCATTTCCACTCAGATATTTATCAGTTATTTCCATTTATGAAGCTAATTTTACAAGTTGGGTGACACTGCTGTGAAAAGAATTCTCTATTAACAAAATCGTGTTAAAACAAGAATGAATTCTGAAGTACATTTCATTTCTAAATTTACAAGAAACATGACTTGTTTGTTAAAACATAAAAAAAGTCCTTTTTAATAACATTTTAAAGCATTCATATGACAACTGTGTATACTCCCTTAATATATGTATACATAATTGCACTGTGTAATTGCACTGATTTAAGCAAAGTGATAAATGAAAGCAACAAAATTAGAGCCTATAATTTTTAAATTTTTCTATATTTTTTGGTCCAGTATTGAATTTTTAATGAAGTTATTTATAGACAATACATAGCATCTTTTTGAGAGGGCAGAATGTCTACACTTGTGAATGTCTTCTTAATGTGTGATAAGAGCGCAGAAGATTAAATAAATGTTTGTGATTTTCTCTTTTTTAATAGAAACACTGTGTTCATTTGGTTATAATACAGAAATTGCAATATTATAGCTAAAAAGAGCTTTAGTACAAAACAAAGAAGGCATTCAGCAAAATATTTGTTAATTCCAAAAGTTTTAAAATTTTACACACAAATAGGTTTCTAAATGTTTCAAATCAAAATACATTATGGATTTTTTTTTTTTTAAACAGAAAATAAATCTACCTAACAGAGATCAGCACCAGCTTAGAACATTATTGACATTGTTATTGAAAATAATATTTGAAATCAATAATATGTAGGCATACATGTAAGTCATGCTATATTTTTTGCAAACCCTGCTTAGAACAGTGGATTTAATCCTGTACTAGGATATCTTTTGAAATGAGGCCCTAAGTGAGAAGTTGCAAAAAAGCAAAAATTCTTCAGCACAGACATAACTCTGAGTGTATGCTGGACCATGGCATCAAATCCTTGAAACACAGCACACAGTGAAAGAGACTTGCAAAGCAGTTGTGCCTAGTGGACACTTAAGCTTTAATAAGCTTTTCCATGAAAAGATTAAATTTAATTATAATATGTTTTCATGTTTAGTCTGAGTACATTTGTCAATATGAAGAGTATATTCATATTACTTTACTCACATTATTTATATTTCTTATTCTTTCCTTCCTTCTTTCATTTTTTCCCCTTTATTTCATTTTTTCTTTCCTGTTTTTTTAATGCTTGATCTTCTTCCCAATCTCCTAAAAATGGCACACTCCTATATACCCTTCTTGTTTCTCTCAAACCTCCCCTGCATACAGTGCATAGTTATTCTCTTTTCTTCTGAAGATCAAAAATTGACTTATTTTGTCTGACTTGGATTGTTCCATAATTCTGGGTCATAATATCCAACTTCCCCAAGTTTTTACGGAATACAATGCATTCAGTTCTAGAGAGAAGAAAACAGAATAATGTTCAGCACAACAACAGCAAAAAATGCTCTTTGTTTATCTCTATAATACATGATATAAAGAATGAGCACCATAAATCTGATATGAAAGTCAATATAAAACCTGAAGGTTAAGATGAGAGATTCTAATACTAGATGAGAATTCTGTTTTAATGATTTCTTGTCTTCATCGGTAGTCACTTAATATGTTTACATGTACAGGTTGAAAATTACCTTCCAGACCCACACCCATGCACAGTATTGCAGCAGAATTCAGATAGAGTGTAGCTGTCAATAACTTACATAAAATGGTCATAAACAAACCACAATTAAAAAAAAACAAAACACATATTTAAACAAAATCCAAATAGGACAAAGGAAAAAATACACACTGAGCATATCTAAACAGCTTTTAATCCATTATACCATCATTTCATAAAGAAGGAAATAGGAATACATATGAACCTTATCAGTTTTTAACAAATGTAATTTTTAACAGTACAATTGTATTATGCACTTGAACAAGTAATAAAGACTGTTTCATAGTGCTGTGTCCTATGGGTGTCATATTTATGATCTATTTTCCATCCCAGAATATGGTTTTTTTTTCTTCAAATATTTTGCATTATTTTGTTTTTCTGTAGGTTTCAAGAATGTTAAACTCATATTGAAAATACAGAACAGTGCAGTGGCTGGTTTTTGATGAACCTCCTTCAAAACTTGTTGGATCAGCTCAGAATATCAATATGCTATAAATATCAGCACTGTTAACTTAATCCATATCTCTAAGAGAAGTAAGGGAGGAAAAGGATTCACATGAAAAATTGTAGAGGCAATGCATATGCAACTGCTTACCTCTATTCCAAAGAGTCCTGCATATGTGACATTTTCTATATGGAGTCCAGTCCCCTCAGGACATGCTGACCTAACCACTCAGAACATGACTCCTGACATGTTATATATTATCCATGATTAAGTTGTACGTAGAGATGTCTCTGATCACATTATGTCGACGTGAATGTCAAGTAAGCAACATCTGCTTTAGCCCTTTTCTCCTTTTCTCACAGTCAAGATGGTGCTTTTTCCTGTATTTTCTCCGCTCTATGGAGTGCGTGATACACATGGGCATTGGCAAACATGCTTACAAACAGTTCAGCTGCATGACAATTAAATCTATGTCAACATTTTTAAGAGTTTTGAATTTTAATGTCCTATTATACATTCAATCTCTCCTCTCCCTTTTTTACATTACCAGGACAAATTCTGAGATGTTTGTTCAAGAGAGAAGCAGACAAAAAAGTGAATTGTTATGAAAAATATTGCTCACAGTTGGGAAACCCTGCTGAACTGTTTTGAATGTGCAGAATAAGTGAAGCCCTTAAGAAAACGGGACAATGGATCTGTCTGATATCATGTCAGCTGTGTAATAAGTGATGAAAATCTGAGAAGGCACAACGTGTACTTGGGCAATACAGAACAGAAGATGAACCATGCCAGAGAATCTGGACATTTCATATTTTTAATATTTCTTAATTTTTCTCAATTTTTCTCTCTGTTGAACTTTTTGGTTTGAATCAGGAAGTTTTTGTGTTTTCCAACAGTAGAAAGTACAACTCAAATTAATTCAAACTTAATACCTCTATGTCCATGAATTATATTTTGATAGTTTGTCTTCAGAGTGTATGCATTTTGTAGTTAATTTAAAATTTCCCTAGACATTTATAGTCACTTCAAAGATGTTAATGGCAATGAAATCATATACAAAGATTCACTCCACCATCTAAGCTTTAAGGTTAGACTAAGCAAACCAAGGGCTAATCCTGAGATGAGGCTTTAGGATCATTATAGTCTCTCTGGCTTAAAAATGCAGGTGTTCCTGGAGTGGTGGGTGTTGCTGCCTATTTCTTGTCCCCAGCCAACCTCTCCTGTAGAAAAGTAAATTGAGTTAAGCTTCAAGCAATGCAGTCAGACCCTCACTCAACACTCACCGCAACTGGCTCAGCAATAGAGGCAAGAAAGGCTCTTTTTGCAAGGTTTTATTCCAGCAAAGTATGTCACACGTGGCTGAAAGGGACCCAGCGAAGAAAAGAGGCCAACCACGTGAAGAGGGCAGCTTAAGAAGGGGAAGGGGTGGGGGGCAGAGCTAAAGGCGGGGCAGAGGGGTTTGGTCTCCAGGGGAAGGGGGTGGCCCCAGGGATACCAATCCAGTCAGGGGACAGGGAAAGGACAAAGCAGGGGAAGTTACACAGGGGAAGGTGGTGCAGAAGTCCATTTGGGAGTCTGTTTTTTCCCCCAGAAGGACTGACTTATTGCCGTTGCCAGGGCCAAGGACTTGGGAATTGGCTGAGGTGGGAGAGTTCATGGGATGCTACACTGGCTTGAACTTGCAGTATGGGCTAGGTTAGTGCATAGCTGTCCATATATGAGCTTATGGTGATATTCAAAGACCTTTCACATTGAACACAGTTCCTACTGTTTTGCCTGTTTATTTGTTTCTTGTTTCAAACAACTGTAGAAAATTTACTGCTTGCAAAATATTTTCCTCAATGGGAACAACTGCCTCTAGGCTTTACTATAATATACTGGATGCAGCAACACAAAATTTAACCAGAGAAAAAGAGCTTTTGCAGGCTAGCCTGTGAGATTTTATTTTAACCTTCTTGATGCAAATGGTCTTTTAATCACAATCACACAAAGCTGAAGACAAAGAAGGAATATTGAGCATGCAGGTAATTCTGAAGACCAGTTTATGCATATGTAGTGACATTTTTTGATCAGAGGAAAATAGATAGGAATGAGTCAATGGTTTTGGTAGGAAATAAAATTTATCATTGCATAGACATAGCTGTTCCACAAACTTAAGGAAGGGAACACATACTTTTCCTGGGAGGCTTTCAATTCTAGCCACATAATCAGTAAATAAAAATGTTCTCTATTTTCTGCCCTGTAAGGTTGTTGCTAAAAATGACAGGCTTGCAACTCCCTCTCTTTTGTCTATCTCCCCTAACACTACATTAGTGTGGGTGAGTGGGTAGACTGCAAACTGCAAAACCTTAGACTGATCTTTCTTTTCAAGCAAATGTGAATTTCATTAATTGCTGTATTTCAGATCCTTATTCTTGCTACAATGCTGATCTAGTTTCAGCAAAGACAGACTTATGTTTAATACATACAAGATCAAAACAAAGTAATTAATTACAAAATATTTCAAACTATTTTAACATTTCCGTTCCTATTTAATTGAACTTTCAATGTGTGTTCAGAGGTATTATGCACCAGACCTGAAACAAAGACATTTAATCAAGGCAACTAAAAAAAAAAAAAAAAAAAAAAAAAAAAAAAAAAAAAAAAGTAATTTGAAGTACTCAGTTTTGCTACAAATACTGTAAGATTAGAAGATATTTACACTAGAATATTTATATTTTATATTTCAGTGTCTCACTATTCTCTCTTTACAGAATAGTGAGAACACATAAAGAAAGTGAATTACCTGGAAAATTTTATTAAAAAGAAAATATGGATATTTTGGTTAGGAAATTGGAAAACTTTTCCCTTGGAATATCTGGAATTACTCTGAATTTGCAGTTTCATTTTCTAACAGAATAAAATGCAAATATGAGATTTTGTTTCAGCTTACTCAGCATATGTTCCTTTCTCTTTATTATTTTTCAGGGGAACATAGAATCACAGAATCGTTGAAGTTCAAAGGGACCTCTTTAACTCACGTAGTACAGTGCCTTTCTCAAGCAGAACCAGCTAATGCAGGTTGCCAAGAGTTGGGTTTTGAATATCTCATGGATTTAAACTTCAGAACACTTCTGGACAATCTATTCGAATTGTTGGTCTCCTGCACATTAAAAAAAAAAAAAAAGTTATTTATTTTGTTTTAACATGGTGGCACACATATCAAACTGATGTTTGAGCCCATTTCCTCTTGCTTTATCATTAGATTCCACTGGATAGAGTCTGGTTACATATTTTTTAGTCCCAGCAGGAAGGTCATTATGCATATTTACAAGATTCCCCCTGAACCATCTCTTCTCTCAGTTAAACAGTCACAGCTGTCTCAGCCTTTTCTTATATGAGAGAAGCTCCCTTCATGGTACTTTGCTGGACTTACTCTAATACATCCATGAATGGTTTGTTTTATACTTGCATCATATTGTAGAATCATAGAAACAGAGAATGGCTTGGTTGGAAGAGACCTTAAAGTTCATCCTGTTCCAGCCCTGGGCAGTGTTGTCTTCCACTAGCCCAGGTTGCTCAGAGCTCCATCCAGCCTGGCCTTGAACACCTCCAGCAATGTACATCCACAGCTTCTCTGGGCAACCTGTTCCAGTGCCTCATCACGCTCATAGTAAAGAATTTCTTTGTGATACCTAATTTAAACATAGTCTCAGTTTAAACTCTCTGGTCACATACGTTAATCATATAGCAGTGTTGTTTCTTTTGTGGCTTTTAATGTTTTTTGTTATTTTAGTTAGATATTCCTGTTACTAAACTCCATTAATTTATAATACAGTTTTGGAAAGAATATCCAGAAAGTAGGATATATTCTTAGTACTAACATATGAAAGACAAGTCTTCATTTTACCTGTTTGATGAAGACTGCTGAAACAATTGCTTGAACAAAAAAAGCCCTTACTGACACAAGAGGTATAAAAATGTTAGTGAAATGATGTTGGTTTTGAGTTTTTTTTAATAATGAAAATAATTAAAATTTTGTAAAATTCTCAAAAGTCAGAGTGTTTGCTTGCCTTTGGGGCATTGGAAAAAAGGTTATTTTTCTAGAAAAAGTTTTGTCACTTGATTTTATTCTTTCTGTTAATAAAATTTAGCAGTAACATAGAGCTATTCTGACTGCAGAGACTGTTGCTTCATTTTTTCATTCATACACATATGAAAGAACTAGTTTGTGAAATATTAATTAGGTTTCTACTTGACCCTAAGCTAGATACCTCCACATATCCTAGGAAATGGCAAAAATAGTCACAGCAGGGGAACTTAGCTCTCAAATGTTAGTAGCTGAAGAGCTTTGCTTCCTGTTATACAACAGAGGCATTAAGGGTTTATTAGATAAAAGCAGCAAGACCATGCTGTTAACAGTATGAGCAAGCAGCTGACAAGTGAACGAATTACAGGCCCTCCTGCATTTTGATTCTATATTTCTTTCTCTATTTTTTTTTTAATCTATCCTTTCTCTTGCTGTTTCTGAACAAACAATCTCAGTAAGATCATCTCAAGATGTTAAAATATTTCTTTCTCCTGTCAAAGATATGTTTTTCTTTACAGAAAAAGTAAGCTGAATCTCTCTTTTTTTTCCAGCAGCTTGGTGGCTCTGCTTTCTAATTAGAAGACTTCTTCCATTTTTGGTTTAGACATTTGAACTCAATGTAATTTCCATAACTGAAGACTATTTCTTAGTGTAGGAACACCTGCTAACTGCATGTATGGCGCTTCTATGCAGAAAGAGATTTGTCAAAGGAATCACAGCATGGTCAGTGGACAGTCAAGAAAGTAGGCTGTTTTGATGATTTTAGTTTGTTAAAAACAGATATCATCTGTCTAGTTAGCATTTTTGGATGCTAGTTTATACCACAAGAATGATATAAGTATCTAAAAGGAAGACGATAGAGGTAGAAATGGCTGTTACAAGAAAATATTCTTATGGTAAATATGTGAAATCAATTCATATTTAATTAATAAAATTACCAGTCACATACAGTACAGATTAGTAGTTATAATTAATTTATGTAACATCATCACAGCACAATTTTGATTTTAATATACTTAACTCTTCTAAAATGTAGGTAGTCTTAGCCTATTGAATTTTGCGTAACATTGAAATTAGCCATAGCTTTTCTTTTAATATAGCCAAATAAGTGTGAAAAAATTGTGAATCAAGTTTCAGTGTCATATTTGTTTTTTTCCAGTCTGGCCTCTCTTGTGACTAGGCCTTCTGTTAATTAAAATCCCATTTAGTTTTCTCGATTGTAGATTTCTATATAGCTTAAACTAATCAGGCTAAGGTCAGTTTCTTAATAGCTTCTAAAAATGAGGTTGAATGAACACTATATGCCATAATCTTAATCTGCAAAAACTTCTCATTAGCAAAGGTCTTCCTGAGCTAATTTGTTATGGATTGTTCTCTTTGGTAATTATCTCAACACCTAAATACCTTTAGACCTCTTTAACTGAATACTCCCTAGCACTTATCCAGAAGACAAAGGCAGTAAATGGCTGCCAAGGAGATATTTTGGTAAGAGTTTTATGAGAATGAAGATGGGACAAGGGAGCAGAACAGACATGCATATCTTTAAGAATGTCTTCCAGAAAGCACAAGTGTTGGCAATCCCCAGAATCAAGAAATCAGGAGAGGAAAACAAGAGACAGCCATGGCTGAGTAGGAAATTGCTGGTTACACTAAAGGGAAAGAAAGTAATGTGCAGGCAGTGGAAACAAAGACAAAGAACTTCTGAGGAGTATAGAGATGAAGTACAGTTGTGTAGAGATGGGGTAAGGAAGACCAAGGTGAAGCTGAAACTGAACTTGGCAAGGGATACAAAGAATAACAAGGATGCAAAGAATAAAAAGAGGGCATGTTAACCAGAAAAGGAAGATCAAAGGAAGTGTATCCCCCAATAAAAAATTCTGGTAAACTGGTAGCAACAGATGATGAGCATCTTTTTTGCCTCAGTCTTCAGTGTCAACCTCTCTTCCCACACCCATTAAGTGGATGGATAGCAGCACGAGAATTGTGGGAGCAAAGTTCCTGCCACAGGAGGAAGAGAAGTTAGAGAAGATCAGGCTTGTGACTGCCTGAGGAACCTGAATGTACATAAATCTATGATGAAATGAAATGCTTCCCTGAGTCCACTGGGAACTGGCTGATGTAATTGTCAAGCCACTCTCCATGATAATTGAAAAGTCATGGTAGAAAGGTAAGGTCCCAGGTGATTAGAAAAGTGGAAATATTGTATCCATCTTTAAAAAAGGTAGAAAGGAGGACCCTAGGAGCTACCCACCTGTCAGCCTCACTTTTGTGACTGAAGATCACAGAACTTACCAAAGATATTTTCTACCAATATGAAGTCATACTCACCAATAAAATGTTAAGGGAAAGGAGGCGGGGAGGAGGCATTCATTGTTAAGGCATTTGTCCTAAGAAATGACTACATGTACTGAGGCCCTACTTTCAAGGAAATGGTTGGATGTTGTCTTGTGATGGGAAATAGAGAATAAATTTTTGTGTGTTTTATTTTTTTCCCATTTGTGGCCTTAGTGTTTCTGTATTTAACTGCCTGTACCTCAATCCATGGGTTTTTTTTTTTCCTCAACATGCTGAGGCATGAAAGAGCCGCGTGATGGACACCAGTTAGTTAGCCAAGCTCAATCCAACACATTTAGTCAGCTTTTATTTGATGCAGAGAGGGCCTTTAACCTCTTCCTAAGACATGTGTCAGCCTATCCAGCCCTCTGTGCTACATGGGAGTTCTGGGGCATGGACAAAGACTTGTCTTTGATTTGCTTCCTGAAAGTGTTCTACCAGCTCAACTCTTAGCCATGCTCTTTGTGTTAATGCTACCCATACCTTCCCCACCCATGAAAATATCAGCTAAAATTTTCCACCATAATTTGAGCTTTCCGTAGACATCAGAAACTGAAAATTGTAGCTGGTGTAAATAAACACTTTGCAATGCTATACAACTGAGAACAAGGAGCTATAATAAGTGGGTAAAAAAAAATTGAAATGGCAATCTTTCCCAGTAATATATATATATTTCCCAGTAATATATATATAAAAATCTATATTTTTTATTTGTCTTCAATAATTTCAAGTACATTGTAATGTACAAATGGAAATCTCCCAACTTTTCAGCAGATAAATGAAAGAATCTTTCAATTACTATATTTTAAAATAAGCAAGTGTTTTTTCAGAAGCTGCTCATTTTACAGTGTAGCACCTGTTTCTTGTCCCTAGTTTTGTCTTACCATGGCGGTAGAAAAGAAGACAAAAATTTAAAAATCAATGCCAGAAAATTATCAAATATTACTAGAAGTCAGGCATTCAATGTCACCTAAACTGTGCTATATTGATACTATCAAGCTGTTATCAATTCTGGCCTCAAATACAATTGCATACATTTTTTGTGGTGTTTCTCTTAGCTAGGTTTCATACTCTTTAAACTTTGGGGTAGAAGAAAATTACCTATGTGTGTCAACATGCAAGTTGAAGGGACTTCATAAAGACACATAAGCCACAAAAGTGGTTCAATTTTTTTGTTCTTGTAGTGAGGTAAAGAAATTATAAGAGGAGACGAATACTCCTTTCTCAGGGAGTGAGATCAATTTCACTTCCTGGCAGTTTCTAAATTGTGTTTGCCAATTGTGACTGAAATTATGGAGACAGATGATTGCTAGTCTCAACCTTTCATTTATTCCAAGGCCACTGAGTGAAGTTGTGCACTTCTTTTAGGCTTTCCTGCTTTGTTTCAATTTACAGGACCTCAAGTTTCATTTCTCAAAGACTGGAATGGAGAAAAGTGTTTCTGAAATCTTTTGTATACACAGGGTTAGCACACTAGAGATCTTGGTTTTCTCTTGTATCTTCCCTTTTCTTCTATTTCTTTTGAAAGTACAGTAATAAATGTTCTATGAAAGACATGATAGTAAAGAACATCCTTCCTTTCCATAAACTGAAACTTGATATTTCATTGTCTTTACTAAATGATTCATGCAAAGTATATGTGCTATTAGTTGTAACAGACTGGACCTAAGTTGCATTACTTCTATTTGTGCTTCCCTTTTAGTGAGATCATTTTAAATTTTAAAAAATTCTCAAAAAACTAAATTTCTTTGAATTCAATGTTGAATTTTAAATTTAGATTTTTATTCTATAAACAATCTTATTAAGATAAACATATATGATTCAAAAAGTCTCTCCTATAAAATTCTTTATAAAAGACAGTTACTTAGTCCTGGACAGACAGCTAGAGAAAAACCTGAAATTATTTAGCCCCTCATCAAATTTCAAAACCTTTTTGTTAGAGTGTTTTCCCTTGAAACGGAAATGTAGAAAAGTTGCAGCAACATTAAAAAAAGACATCCACAACCAAATAAACCCAACATGGTCAACATAACGTAGTTGCTACAATTCCCGAGGGGAAAAAAAAAAAGGGAAAAGGTAAATAAGAAGTTTTTTTTATTATTATTATTATTTTTAGCAATGCAAATATACAGTAAGGTCATTATTTTTAGGCAGCTAGAAATTTTCACTAGTTTTGGTCTTTGTAAGCAGTATATACTTCAGTTTTAATTTGCACCAGAAAAGCTTAAGGGGCCTTCCAAGTACGGAAGGATTAAGTCACTCTTCCACTTTCCAAAGGAGACTTAGCCTTGTTTAATCATCAGATAGGGAGGACTAAAAGAGCTGCCCAAGCTAAACAGGAAGTCTGTGATGATGAATTCTGGTCTCATTCAAATTTTTAGCCAGGAAGAGAGCAGAGTGGGTCTATTATGGATGTTACTGTAAAATACTACAAATTAATTTAGAGGAAATTAGCTGAATGTATGCACAGAAGTATTCAAGTATTGATTTTTTCCTAAATACTCTAAATAGCAAATAAATTTTATTTGTAAATATAGTAATTTTTAATTAGTTGTTTAACTGCCACTGCATACCCAGATCTCAAAAGAAATGAGAAGCTATTATGTTGATGGAGAAATATATGTAATTGTCCAAAAAAAAAAAATACTATAGGAATGCATGCAGGTATTATATAAGGTCAGTTGGTTTGCAAACTATTGTTAGCATTCTTTAAATTCGGATAATCAGTTTCAAAAATCAAAATTATGGAAAAAAACCCCAGTTCACAGAGTTAAACTCGAATGCATTGACTTAAATCCTAGCTCATCAAAACAAGAAAACAATTTTAGCCATATACTACTCTATAAGGAAGCCCAGCAGAGAGGGACTGATGGCCAAATCTACTCTGTCTACAGCAGAGATTTGAAAAGCTTGGCTTGCTGCTATCAGCAGGAACAATAGTGCTTGGGATATTGGGTAGTGCTGGAAAAGGAAGGCACAGAGAATGACAGTAAGAACTGCCAATCTTCTGGTATTTACCCCACTCTTTTTTTCATTATCTGAATTTTAGATTCCTCATCCCTATTGCAAGTTTGATTCTAGTTCTCCTTCCTTGGGAGACCTACTGATACATGTAGGGTTATGTATAGGCATTTCTTTTCTTGTTTGGGTATTTTTTGTGTGGTTTTTGTTTTGTTCATTGGGGGTTTTTTTTGGGTTTTGGTTTTGGTTTTGTTATGGGTTTTTTTTTTTTTTGTTTTCTTTCAATTTTTTTTTCTTTGTCACTGCTGAGGAGTCTTGTTCTTGATCTCTTGCAGAGAGAATTTATCTGTTGCAGAGATGAGACAATCTGTCTTATGGCTAACAGTCCTAAAAGAACATGGTGGTTGTAGAAAATAATGAGCATGAAGGAAGAAGAATATAAACAATCCTACTCCCTGCAAATGTGTCCTGAGTCATCCCTTCCTGGGACAGCCGGTGAACAAAGCAGAACACCAAGGAGACATAAGGAAGTCTTGGAGATTTGTGTTTTTCACATGTTCCTCAGGAGATATTTTTCTCTGTTATAAATGAGTGCTAGCTTTTGCTCATCTGCGCACAAAAAATTACAGAAAATGAATGTAACAAGAGACTGTGGGGAGATATACTGGAAGTCATGAAAATAAAAGTTAAGTGAATATAATTTGCTTGTCATTGCTGGGAAGAAAAGAGAAAATTCTTTTCTAGATGTCTCCAAGTTTAATCCCTGTTCACAACTGTGTTCAGTATTTTGAATCAAGAAGACTTTACCAATAATAAAAATATTGATCATCTCTTATTTTTAGAAAAAGAATTTCATATACCTTATGTAATAAATGTGTCTCACACAGATAAGTTTACAATAAAAATTTATTCATTTGGCATTTCCCAGGTTGTGTGTTATTTATATGTTCTACAGTGTTTACTACCAATCACAAAATTCTACTAAAATAAAAATGGAAATAAAAGTGTATAAATTCCCATTTACACCAGTTATCTATTTAACTGATTTGGCAATACTGAGATGGCAATTTTATTACTGTTATATTTATATAAACTTAAAGGTGTTTTCATGCTGCCAGGGCAATGTAACAAGTCCACAATATATATAAAGGAATTGGCCCAGTAGATATATTCCACATAAATAATTGCTGGTATCTCCTATTAAAAAGACCAAAATACATTTATACTTAAGTAAGATGATGATAATTCACAATGCAAGAAAATATGCCCCCTTTGTATTGTTTTTAATAAACTTTATGTTATTATCTGATTAATTAAATTTAAATCCTCAAATGGATACTAAATTCAAGTGAACTTTTTTTAAAATTTATTCGTTCATTTTCATGATGATGTAAATGAATGTATGTGAAAATATAAAATCTCTCCTGAGAAGCTTCATTATCAGATAAAATTAGATCTGAAATGTTTATTTGAAAAAACTTAATTTATAACATAAAGTAGTTTTAAAGCTGTACTTGTACATAGACAGGCTTTATGGAAACTTTAGGAACAATAGCTGGTTTTGTCTTCACATAATCATCCAACCCAATCAGTTATGCTCCTGTTGTAACACAAAACAGATATTTAATTTAAGCATTCTCTTGCTTCTGATACCTCATTCTTGTTTTACTTCAAGAAGACTCTTCTAGCTTTTTGCCTTCTTATAATCTTGTGCAAATTGTATTAGGATGAAGTTACAATCAGCTCAAAGAATAGTTGCACCAGAGTTGTTTTCAGTCAGTGTTTTTAAATGTATTTTATTGAAGACATGAAATATGCAGAGATGAATCCCAATGGAAACTATCATCAGTAACTCTGGTTTGAGTTAGAGCTGAACAGGTATTCATGGGATCATCAGCTGCCACATCTTCAGCACTGCTTCTGCTGGTTGCAGCTTAGTTTTGGTCTTTTCAATACTTCCCTTCGAAATTCATGCTGTGATCGGCTAAAAGAACCAAATCAATAAAGCAAACAAACAAACAAAGTGCCACAGCTTTCATTTTCTGGCTATTTAATTTAAATTTTGTTTCTGTTTTTGTCTTTTTGCTTTTTTTTTTTTTTTTTATATATATATATATATATATGACAGTAGCTATGATTTTCTGTGCTGAAAACCTTTGAATCATTAAAATGAAAACTAATATTGCTTCAGATAAAGTTTCATGAACCCTGGCAATTGTCAGAATGAAGAGAAACAAATATGTAGGCTTTGTGGAATTTTACTGGAAAAAATCCAGCCTCCAGGGTTAGGTGTTGTAGGTTGGGTTGGTTCAGTTAGGGATTTTAATAAATCTTAGTTAGGTTGGTTCTCTGTACCCCTATTTTCTCTCACAATGGTTTGCTCCAAGTTGTTTGCCATGGGAGCTCTTAGCCACTCCCTGCTTCTTCATGGAAAGTTCTGTGTCAATCACCCCACCTTTGCAATCCTATTTGTCCCAAAACACTGTACCCACCTCTGTTATATTCCCATAGGTTGTTATGTTCCATGTCACTCCCCTGTTGTCTGTCCCTATTGGGCGAGGGGGATTTCCACCCCTGTCCACCCACCCCCTATTTAACCTAATGCTTTCTTTGTCCATTCACAATTTTGCCCTGCACTGTGCCAGGAGCGGTTGCTCCAACCATCGCTCTGACCACACGGGAAATAAAAGCTCTCAGGCCCGCGATCAAAGTGTGTCTCTCTCATCACTTTGCTTCTTCTCAGTGTGAAGCTACCAAAGCTGTGTACCCACGCTGGAGCACTCAGCACTAGCAGGGAGGTGAATACGATAACCCTGGAGTGCCCGTGCACGCGGCAGTTGCGGTCTCGCAAAAGCAGCGCTAGCCGGGGTTTCTTAACTGCTTGTGGCCGTAGCGGACAAACGCCGCAGTTAGGCAGTAGGTGAACTCAAATTTCCATGGTTATATTGTGGATTAAGTTCTTACTGAGATATATAACTGTACATAGTTACTTAACCCTTAAATGGTTATACAAGGCACAGAATCATGGATGCTCTCTGGATTTACCCTTAAGATGTCAGAACAAGAATTAACAGTAATGGGATAGTACTTTTTTTGAAGATACTGTTCCTGTAATGTGACTTCTATTAACACACTAAGCAAAGTTTGCAGTAACTTCCCTTCTGTTTCTTCCATCTATTTTTTTAATTGTAATTAAAAAAAAAAAAAATCAATGCTTATGATAGCTATGTTACATTTAGTCTTTATATTTGCTTGCTTTACAAAAACTAATAATGAAATCAATATTTCAGTCTTCATGTTTGGTAACCTTATATACACACATAAATCTGTACTTGAAAAGTCTGAGAGGATTTTGTTCTGCTAGAATTATAAATGAACAACAAACACAGTTATGTTTAGTGTTTTTTATAGACAATGAAAAATTTAAAAGAAAAAGCCAAACCGTTTTAGGGCACAATTCATTTTAGGGATTCAGCATCCTGAGCATGCCCATTTTAGGAACTGTGAGGTATCCCATACAGTCTCTAGATTCACTCCAGATTGTGTGTCTTGGAGGTCCCTTTTCATGCCTACCAGTCCTCCCTGTATATTCACACTCTAAGTAAGATAATGCAGTCTAACTCTGAACTAGATATGAGTATTTTGCAGTTCTAATTCATAACTAGATAGGTTATTGGGGCACCTCACTGGGATCGTGAGCATACTAGTGCTCAGTCTGAATATCAGTATATCCTTGACATCTGTTATCTGCAATAACCAATGAACAATTGCTTTGTACTTGCAACTTGAGCATATTCTACTTTCTTATAACTCTTTGTGCTTGGCTGAAGATGTTCCAACTAAACTAAGATTGGTCTTTAATAAAACATGAGATGCCTTCTCAGAAACCACAGGATATTCATTTTGGCTTTAACCTACCTTTGTAAATGAGTGCAGCTATCCCCTGAGTCCTGCAGTGCCTGCCAGTGCTTTGAGGGTGTCCTAGATGGCATAATAGAATATTAGTAAAAATCACTAAAACATCTACATTTTAGGAATAAAATCCTATCCTAATTTCTGTGTGTAGACTACTAATTCTAATTCTGACATATTTTTTCTTCAAATGAAAAAGTTATCACTAGTGAATTACTCACATCCTCTTAAAGGGAATTATATAAAAGAGAGAAGAAACACCCTTTATATAATTAACTGATTAATTAATTTTAAACATGTGAATGTCTATGAAGTCACCTGAAGAAGTCTACTTCAGGCTTAGGCATCTAGGAATTGATTATACAATAACACTTTGCAAAACCATTATGATTTCATAACCAGAATTGTGTTGTTTTAATTATAAATATTATAGTTAAAGTAATAAACATGAAAAAGAAGGAATATGTTGTGTGGCTTTTCTCCCTTAAAAGAAGAGAAAATTCTTTTAATAATTTAACAAATGCACCTATAATTTGCCAAATGATAGTAAACATGAGAAAAGTCTTTAGAATCTTATCTGGTAGGAATATTAAGTTTTCTCATGTAAAAAATTCTGACATTATTTCTAATGTGTCACTGCTGTGCCAAGGGTATTGAGTAATCTTTATAGTTGCTTCCAACCTAGACCATTCTGATTCTATTATTCCTTTTAGCAAGTGAATTCCTCCAGCTCTGAAGTTGCTATAGTACTATCTCTTGAGGAGTTTCAGATCTCATTAGAAATCAGTAGACTCTTGAGAGATGTTAACATCTCACAAACACTATAAACAATGCCTTTTCAATCTTTATCGAAGTTGTGTTGCCTGATAATGCTTGTGCACTGAGACAGATTAAGAATATAAAAGACAGAAAAACATTTGAATACATGGCCTTTATAAACAAGTCCTTTTAAAATGCTTTGCAACAATGAGTAAAACTTCTTTCATTTTTTATTTTCAGTTAAAATAAGTAAATCTCCAAACAATCCTCACTGTTAGATAAGACAACATGAAATAAAAGTTAACTTTTAATGTATAATATTTTGTAATAAAATTTGTTCACACCATTGAAATATACTAGCATAGAACTTTACCTCCAAAAACTGATATAAGTTTTAATATTTTAGCAAGGAATCCTGAATATTTTTCTACCATTAATTATGTTGATCTTGGCCCACTTGGGGGGATCAGCTTGGATCAAACTTTTAGCCTCTTTACCAGAAAAAAAACACCACCATCCTTTCAACATGACAGAAGAACTGGACATTAAATAAAGAAGATGAATTCTGCAATGGTCCTACTATATTATAGCAGTAGGGAAATTTCAACACATTGCTGGATGGTAGAAGGCCTCTGGAGACAAGATCTTCAGCTTAAAAAATAATCACTCACCAGAGCACAATATTTATTGTATCAGTAGGATATGGTTGGGTTTTTTTTTCCCCAAAGCATTAAAAAAAAATGCTGAAGGCTTCATGGAATGTTGAAAAACATGTGTTGTCTTTGTGTTGCTGTGCCCTCAGGTACTGTGAAATGACATGCAAGCCCAGCTGCACAGCCTGAAGCTGGCCTCCGGCACAATCTGTTAGAACTGTGACCTCTGTATGGCAGGTAATCCCACTGGCAAGAAGGGCAAGTGGAAGCAAGACAGTGAGGGGCAGTTAGAGGTAATGTTAAAGATTATTTTAAAAGATGTGTTTAAGCTTCTAAACAGACCATATTGTGGAAAAGACATGAGCTAGCTAAGACCTGGGTGAATGAAAAAGGTTTTTATACTGACTGAAAAAGGTAATGTGCTGGTAATCAATACCCAGGAGGAAAGACAGCTCAGAAATGGAAAGGTGTGTTGCAGTTGTCAAAGAGATAAATGTAGGTTTCACCACTATACAGCAGAGGGTGAATGGGCTTGAAACAAAGAGGGAGAGGAATTCTAAATTGTGGTTAAAAATTCCAACAACTGTAGGCTTATCCCTAGACAGAATATTTTGGACAATAAAAAGACTTCAAGGTAAAAAAATATGTGAGCAGATAAAAATATTTCTTGAATTTTCTAGAAGTATAGGCTTCTGCTACATCATAAAACACTGGGAAAAAATTATCCATGTTTTTTCAATTACCTATAAATATAATTATTTTAGTTAGAAATCATCCAACATCTCATACCTAATGCTTCTTCCAGTTAATCAAATATATTTCTTATCTGGTTCATCCACACACCCTTTCCCTGTGGACAGCATAGGAGTTGCATTTGCTAGGTAAGCAAAAAGAGCTAAGGATTTATATTGAGCATATGTCAGCTATTATATTTATATATCAAATATCATAAGAGATGATTGACAGGAATGATTCCGTAGTATCCTTTGTTATGTCACCAAGAAAAAGAGAAAAGCAATTGTGTAGTAAATCTGTACTTTCCCTGTGCAAAATACCATGAGATGGATGGTAGATGGTGACAACAGCTTTCAACAGGTCTCACAAAACTTATACAGACATTTGGAGGCAGGATGTTGCCTAGGATACATTGCCATTCTTCCACTGCAGTCTGTTGACCTCTGACATTTAGACAAGTAGAGGTTTTGCCCCTTCAGATTAATATATGTTTACAATATCTTCCGGTAACTTTATCAAACATTTTCTCTGAAATTTAAATTGCAATTCACATGTTTATGACTTATAGTTAGCAATTTAGCATGCTTTTTCCTCTCTTTTTGTTTATTGGTTTTGTGGGGATTTCTTTCAGTACTGTGAAGTGCCATATCCAATAAATTTTAAAAAGAAAATCCATGTAGAATCCCTCCATTTAGAAAAACAAAAAAAAAAAAATTAGAGTTATAAATTAAATATCACGTTCTCACTACATATTTTAAAATAACACAAATGCTCTCATTCTGTGTTCCTTTTCTGTTACAAAATGAATAAATGAGATTTGAACATTCACTTTTTCATGAGTTTTAGCATAAAAAAAATAGCATATTGTAAACCAGGGCATCATGTAATTTTAATACAGAAGTCATTAAGTGTCTGAAAATCACAGTTTATTCTCCATTATTCTAATTTTTCTGAAAAATTGTGAAAAGGTAAAAAACCAGTCATAGCACTTATTGATTGTTTTTTCACTGTCTCTTTTATGGATATTTGCACAAATTTTTACACATTTCAGGAAAACACCATGCCATGATACATTTGTGATTCATAATCTTGCCTTTCATGGGCTAATTTAGGCTAAACTAGCTAATCTAGAACCTAATTTCATTTAAATATAGTACAGCAGTAATGAAAAGACAAATACCTTTAGACAGTGATTCAGAAGTGCTAAGCATTACTTCAGCTCTAAATTACCCTTCAGTTATCAATGACTGCATTCGTAGCTTAGCTCCCATTTTCTACTTCCTACTCCGTAGTTCAGGCATTTCAGGTAATGGAAATTCAGAGAAATTAGTGCTATAGTTTAAAGCCATTGTTAATGCACGTCAATGCATCTGGGCTTATATACTATGGAAATCCAAACATCAGAGGGGTGTGGAATGTTTAGGTCTCACTTAATAATGAAGATGTGAGCTGCTCCATTCCTGAAACTAAGAGGTTTCCAAGTAATATTTAAATACCTTTATTTGTAGGCTAATTTCTTGGGCTTTGAATACTCCTAATTTAGTCATTAATACTAGTAAAAAAATGAAAATATGATCCTCAGATACATAATTTTTTTTAATATATATGTACGTAATAGACTGCTACAGAATTTTAAGCTGGAAATGTATATTGGTCTACCTCAAATAATAAAAGTTTTCTAGGATTTTGGGGATCGATCTCTCCTTTTCTGTTAGAAAGCTATAAAACTGGAAAAGACTCTTGATCTTTATATTTAACAGGAAAGATCTTCAGATTTTCAAGAAAGTGCTGCAGAAGGAAGGGGAGTTCTGGACTGCTAAATAGAAAAAAAGAGTTTATAAACTTAGAACAATTAAACAGCATTCTCAATGCATGGTTATGACTTACTGAGTTAGTTTTGGTTAAAAGGCTTAGTATTTCATTGTATATAATGCCATTCTGTAATTAAAAGTCATTTAATCCAGATTTTCTTGTAAATAAATCAGATCCTTAAAATACTTGAATAGATTATATTTCACAGTTATGTTTAACTGAAAACTGAAGGAAAAAAAATTGCTTTCAATATTTTCAAAATATTGTTTTCAATACCAACTGAAATGTTCATTTGTCTTTTTCTTGTTATCACATTACAGAATACTGATAGCCAGAATACTGCAATGGCCAAACTGTGAATATAGGAAAGATAAGATCAGTAGTGTCCAGAGCAAATATGCTCCAAAATATATGAATTTCTGTGAATTTGGTGATTTCTTATTTTCTCTGATCTTGGAACTGACCAACCAACTATCCACAAAAAAACTTCTAAAAGTGATTTATTTTTGTTACATAGAAGCTCCTTTACTTTTTGGTTTACAGAAAAATTTTCCTCTCAGTCACATCAGTGAGCTTTATCTGTTCATTCACAAATTTGAACATTCATCTTATATTTAATTATCTAATTTTCATTAAATTTGCCTCTGTTAAATTGAAAGCTTAGGATAAAGGATCACTCATATCCACATTTGAAAGTCAAAATTATGTTATGGACAATTTGTTAACTGCCTGATTTCATTAACATTATTACATTTGCCCCTTAGAAAAACATATTTGGGAACAGTGCGAAACTCTGAATTAGTAGCGAAAAGTTTTAACATAGTGTAGATTTCAATTTGTTTATTTTAGAGGTGTGAGAAATTATTTTCTGACAGAAAACTTAATTTGATGTTTCCAGACTTTAGCATGTATCTGTAAGATACACTTATTGTTTTGCAATTTTTGCAGTGGTAGTAAAACTGAAAGGTGAAAATCAAAAGTTTAAGTGACACAGCAAAAATAAAAGGTAAGGTGCGGCTCCTCCGGTCCTGGTCCCGCCGCTGCTCCCGGGTGCCACATGTTCTGGGAAGGTGGGTCGGCTGTTTCTACCGCTGTGCACGAGGGACCTCGATAAAGAGGGTGAAGGAAGGACCAAATTCCCTGCGGCAGGAGCTGAGAGCATTTTATTGGTGTGCTCCCAATCCCTGTATTGGGGAATATGGCCGCATGGCCTTGGCTGCATGGGGGTTTTATGGGGGATGGAGCGTGGGGTTGTCACATGGTGTGGGGAAGCCAAACAAACAAAAACTTAAAAAAAAAAAAAAAAAAAAAAAAAACCCAACCAGAACAAAAAAAAAAAAAAAAAAAAAAAAAAAACAAAAAAAAAACCAAAAACAAAACAGAAAAAAACCCAAGTGATACAGATATATGGCTTAACCTTTCAGGCTCATTTCCTACACCAAGGAGACTCATTGCCTTTGCCCTTTCTCAGAAAGATATAAGGTTATAAAGCCAAAGTATTTTTATTAACAGGAATTGTTTTTGGGAAAAATTGCTGTTTTTCTTTAATTAATAATATGTTAATCTAATGTGGGATTTGAAAGTTGCCTATGTTTTGATCAATCCAATTTTTCCTCTGAACTCTCTACGAACTTCCTTTGCAATACATATTTTAAGGGAACATTGATGGATAGAGAGAAAAAATAGATAGAGAGAAAAAATGCCTTTAATAAAGAAAATTAGTTTATGATACTTATTTTTGAATTGTCTGTCACTGAAAAAGAATATGAAAAAATACCTATGAAGTTCGTGTAGTCTGACATTTATCTTCATGAGCATATCTATATGCTCTTTGTAAGTATTGCTTTTTATATTCTGAATCAGGCCACCAAAAATATGTATTGACATAAGAAATTGTTATAGCTATATAAATAATAAAAAAGGAATGTGGATTTTTTTTTAAATTATATTGCTGGGTTTTTTTACCTGTATAGTACACTCAATTTTCCCTACTGTTATGAGAATATGACATTCAGTTCTATCTAAAGAAACATGAAATTCATACTGTTCATAGATTTAGTCTCTCAGAGTTGATAACACTGTAATGTGGATGTCTCTTTGCAAATGTTATAAACGCTAAATCAAGAAATTAAGCTGAGTGCAAAGTTCTTCCTTAAAAGCAACTAAGATCAGTATATTGTCCTTAATGTAAGGAGGAGAGGACAATATCTCTTTCAAGTAAAGACAGTATCTCTGAAAACAAAGGAGAAAATTCCTTTATGAAAACAGCAACATGTGTCTTTAAAAGTTCTAGAAATAAAATATTTGAAACAGAATTACTTTTAACAAGGTCTGAAAAGCAGGACAGATACTGGTGTGAAATTCAGAGAAGGTAATAGACAATCATAAAAGAATAAAGGTGCAGAGAAGACAAGACATAAGGTTAGCGAACAACTGGAGTCACTGTTATGATAAGAACAGAAATAAGTTTTTGATACAATACTTCCTCCTCTAAGAAAATAAGTGCAGAGATATTGCATAACTAGGCATCTAGAAATGGTACCATTCAAGACATTTATCCATTTTACAAAGCTGTTAGTATCCCTGTATTTCAGCAATGTGTCACCAGACTCATCTAGCTTTTCTCTCACTACCACACACTGACCAAGAGTGTAAGAATGGAAGTGCTCTACTACATTTTTCCTGCCACAGTAGAGTGCCCAAGAAGCTGTGGGCTAGGAAACATTGGGGAACAGCAAGTATTCATTTTTTCTGGGTGAGGTTATCTTTTTGTTTTGTGTTTGGTTTTGTTTTTATTTTATTTTTGTTCTGCTTTTTTCTTGGATTTTTCTTTTGTGAGGGGCTTGGTTTTTGTTTGTTGTGTTGTGGTTTTTTATGGATTTTACATGACTCTCTGCCATTTGTTTGACTTACTCTAGTGCAATCTCCAGAAGGTATTTGAAACAATGGTGAAAAAACAGTTCAAAGCCATGAATTTTTGCATGAACAATAATCAAGTACTTATATGCATTATCCCATACCACTTGGCAATTCCTAATTTAGAATGTGCCCTAGCCTCAGCAAAAAAAAAAGCAATGTGCTAAATATATTTCAAAGCATGAAATATCCACTGATTAGAAGAGGATCTGAAGTTAAAGAACATGATTTTGCTTTATTTTAATGCTTAAAATGTGAGCCTTTTTAAGATACCTTCCATGTATCAGAGACCTCTAATAAACCAGTCTGATAAATCTGACATGTCTGTAAGGCATGGACAAACATGATGGTTGATCACCCTGGGACTTTGAAAATACTAGATTATACTTAAAATATCTTTATTGCTTCAATTATTATTTACTCTCACTATAAGATCATGATTTTTTAATAATTGAGTTTTTTTCTGTTTTGACTTCTAGCCATTCAATCTAGATATAGATTCTGGGCTGTTAGAATGTCAACTTTCCTATATTTTTGGTTCCTTGGTAAGTATATGTGATTACCAAATTCAGTAAATATTATTCTGAACACTACAGAAATTTAAATTCTTACATATTTAGAACATGTTTTTAAGTGTTTTCATGATACCAATAGGGATTCTATAAACACTGTTTTATTTCTTCAGCATCTGAAAATGCAGTTAAGGATATATTAACAGTTTCTTCATTAAAAACCATATAATTATGACATAAATATTGAAATATTGAATAAGCACACTGAGCAAGGTTATTATATGTAGGACAATCTCTCTTTTAAGAAGAGGGAGCATGTCAAAGGCTTTTATTGCCTGAGGCAGAGATCTGTAGGAGCAGACAGAAGTGTCTCTTGAATTAGCCTATTTAAAGCTGCCTCGAAGAGTGCTAACTCCACTTTTGCTTCCTCCTTGCTGCAAGAAAAACATCACATATAGGGGAAAAAAAATTTAAAAATAGAATACACATATACCATGTATACTGTAGAATCAGCTTGGAACTAGTCTTGTGGTCTGATTTACAGAAGTAAATCTGGATTCTTGTGCTATCAATTAGTACTGTTTAAGTTCTCTCCTCTCTTGCCTAGATCCTGCTTAAATACATGCTGCTATCCTTGTCTTTGCTTTTATAACTTTGCCTTCTTCCAAAAGATTCCGGCCTTTGTTTTTCCTCTGCCCTGCTTTGATTCCTGATACTGAGACCATTCAGATGCTTCCATTAATTTCTTTCTCCAGCATCACTTTCTTAATGCTGGTTCTTGGCCTTCATGTATTTTTTGTAATGTTTTTCTACAGCATTTCTCACTTGATCTTTCCTTTCACTTTGAAATGGGAGCATTTTACTCTCCATTTGTCTGTAAAATGGCTAGAAAATACTGATAGTCATTACATTGTGTTACTCTGTGGAGCAGTTGTTTTAAAATTAACATTAAGGACCATCTTCAGATCTGAAATTAAACTTTTCTGATAATTTAAATATTGAGATTTGAGCTAATTGCCACTGAATACCTGAATTTCATTATATATCATATAATTAATGGCCTCAGCAAGTCAAATCATACTGGTAGGAATTTGACAGGCATGAGAAAAAATTGTTTAAGAATCCAGATTTTTATAGCGCATGAGAAAACTAGTAATCTAAAAAATACTACAAACTCCTTCCTGTCTATTTTTCTCATAATGTTTGAAAATAATTAAACTGTCTTCTCTTGGCACTGTGAAAGTTGCTGCAGTCTGTACTCTGTTGCCTAAAGAATAAACCAGAAATATTGCATAGCACTGGAAACTCAGTCATGATATTAAGGTAAGTTTAAATAAATATCAAATCCACTTCTATTCTAAAAGAATTTTACTCAATTTCTTTTACCTATTATATTAACTGTCAAAGAAATATAACATCCACGCCTGATTTTACTTCAATAGACTCCTTTTTAATAGACACATAAGCATAAACAGATACACAAATAAAAGCTTCTCATTCCACATCCCACAAATTGTTTTAAATAGAAGTTTTAGATAAGATTCAATCAATCTATGTAGAAATAAAATGACCTGTCCAAAGAAGAAAGAATGTGAATTGCTTTACAATCAATGTGTGAAGACACCCAGTGATGTCCAGTAAGTTCTTCCCTTTCCCCTTGTTTTTCTATTTGTCATTTTAACATTATCTTCTTTTCCCCTTTCAGTATTTCCTTCTGTAGCTCTTATTCCTGACAATATGAAATATCAAAATATTCATCTGGACACCTTATTCATATCAAATTTTCAGCCCAGAGAGAGTGATGATTCTTGGCTTCTTTATGACAGAAACTCAAGTACCTTTTTGTTGTCTCCATCCATTCATGAAAGACAAAATTCTTCTCTCGCTTCTTCATTAGCAATAATTTGCAGCAGGGAAGCAAAATTATTTGGAAAGATAAACACACACACACACACACACACAGATTGTTCAGAATCCAGTTCTCATCCTTCTTCATCAGAGTTAGGATACTGTAATCAAAGAAGTGGACCTGTTGTCCTTGGGTTTTTATTTATATTCTGGTTTAGTCGTCGGAAGGATTTCATACTTCACATTGCATTTTAAGGGTACGATACTTGTCAATCAGCTAATCTTTCTAATATTGTCAAGGAAACTTCAGAAGCTGGAGATTTAAGTGAAGAACTGTTGCATCCCGGAGTTTGGGTTTAGATTAGTGTTTTAATTTATGTTAAAATAAGTCAAGTTCTGTAATCCCGCGTTTCCCCCGTGTTGTTCCCCCCCGCGGTTTCTGGCCCCACGCTGCCTGTTGCCGGATTCTTACCCCTGTGCCGCTCCTGTAACCACCCTGCCGTCTGGCCCCGGGAAACCCCGTGCTGGCCACCCCAAGCCACACGACCCCGCTCAGCCCGCTCTGGCTCGGTGCCCACCCCTGCGGGGTTCTCTGGTTGGTCGCTGTTGCTGGCGTCACCGCCATGGCAGCCGCCCCCTATTGGCCGGCAGGCTGTGGATCCTCTCGCCCCGCCCCTCCATAAAACCCTATCCCGCCGGCACCCAGGCGCCATTTTCTCCCATGCGAGTGCCGGGAGCGGTCGTGTCTTTCCATCGAACCGCGCCATGTGTGACCAATAAACCGTTCCTGCCAAGCACGGAGTAAATGGACAAATTCCGTACCTCTTTGCCGGATCCCTAGCGCATGGTAACAGAGGCTGGCCAGCCCACGTGCCTGAGACACGGAGCCGTGTCCGGGAACCCGCAGCAGCAAACCCTGGCAGCACGTGGAAGCTATGCCACAGCCGGGCTCCCAAGAGCCGCGTGCAGCCGGGGAGAGCAAAAACCCACGCCGCAAAGAACCAAATATAATAAATGCAGTTCCAACAATCTCTTCACGTAATTCCAAACCTTTTATATCACACTAAACCTGATCATCCTTGAAATGTAAATAATTTTAGCAATTTATCTGTGTTAACTCATTATTCAATAACCCTCTTTTCTTTCAGTTCCCCTTCCCTCCCCCTTCTTTTTAAATATTAATTGTGCACTTCCATGTCATTCCTAAAGCTGCTCACCTAAATCCAGCAGATTTTACATTTCCCCACCAGGTTCCACAAAACTACCAGAATCCCTATATGTGTGTGTTTTCCCCTAAAACTATACCTAAATTACTCTAATGGGTGAGAACAACTCAAAGTTATTGATACTAGGGAAGTCTTGTGGACTACAGATTTAAATAACTTCTCTCACACTAGTGCTAGGATGCAAGGTAGTTTAGTGATTCATGACACCTGTCTTCAACTATATTACTGCACTTGAAATGCTACATTTATTCAGACAGCTACAAGAAAATAAAATAAAGACAAAACCGCAATAAAAATTTCAAACCTTTTTTCAGTGTCCCTTATTAACCACAACCAGTGTGACTTATTTGATTTTTGTGTTTCTTAATCACGCTGAATTCCAGTAACTGGTCTATTAATAACAAAGACTTTATTGCTACTTTAATTTCAGCATCTATATTCACTGATCCATTTTGAAAAAGTCAAATAAAAAAAACAACTCTCCTAATACAGGTATTTTCCTAAATCTGGCAAACATGAATGAGTACTTTAATGATCTCAGGTGTGATTGTACAGAGCTCTTTGCAAACGATAATTTCATAGGATACATATAATTTAATCTAACAGAAAATTTGCCATTCAAGTATTATTTTGTGATTATATTCAGAATGAAAAATCTATTCAGTTTATCTTTAACATAGAATTTAATGGCAGAAACCTTATTTTCTACCTCTGATTTTAATTTACTTTTCTCTTTTTCTTAAGTTTGTGTTTGAGTGTGTGCTATTTTAACAGTTTAATTTTTTTTTTCTTTGATATTTCTCTTTTGCATATGCTATAAAAATTTTATCAGTATATTAGGAATAGACTGGACTTGAATTTGCATTACCTTAAATATTACATGTTTTTTAAAAAAAAACAAAATTCTAAGTGTTACATTTTTACTTCATTTCAGCACCTTCCTCCCCATTTTGGCAATATCTTCAGTACTTGTCTCAAGTGCATATACTTCTAAACAGTTTTTAAATTGCAAATAACACATACAGACCCATAATAAATTCAGAAGTTCTGAAAAGCATCCAAAAGGAAAAAAAAAAAAAACCACCAAACATGAAGGGCTAAGAAACAAAGCACATTCATGTACTTTAGCAATGGCACACTAATGGGGTTGCAAAAATTCCATCTGATTTGGAGCAAGGGCAGAGGAATTCTGCATCTGCTCTGAGCACATGTCTGGATGAAGCCTTTTAATATATGCTTAGAAATAGATGCTGAAAAAAGTCCTTTAAGTTCCAAGGCAAAATATTTTGAATAAGATATAAGTTAGTTATTGAAAAATTACTTTAAATGTCTTTAATTTCCCTTTTCATTTATTTTTTTTTTCTTTCTTTGAGTGTCTAGAAAAATGTACATGTATGCAACACAAAAGAATGAAGGTGAGAATGGAGGACCCAGCTCTCTTACTACCCATATCAATGAGAGACTTCTAAATCAGAATTACCTTAGTCTTCTTTTTTGGTCAACGGAGAGAAATGGACATCTCTGGAGGACAATTTATCAAGCTTCTTAGATAACTATTTAGGGACTTCTTCATTACTTCAAATTTATCAATTATCTATTTCTCAACATATGAGGATAAAAGATCCTGGACCGTGCAGTGTATGATTGATCCTGGCCTAAGAACTTCATCTGTAATATATCTCAACATCTTTATAAATACTTTAATTTAAAAAAGCCTGAACCCCCTTCTCGTCCTCTAGAATGATTTAGGAACTTTGGAGATATTTTATTTAAGAGTTTTGTTTGTTTGTTTGTTTGTTTTCCATAAAGCCTTTCATGTTCACCCACAGGAATGGCCTTCTTAACCCAGGACTTGCCCAAGTATGAAGAGGACTCACTACAATATTCACAAACCATGGTGTAACCTCAGGTCTGGCAACATAGCTGTCCTTATTCCTACTCTGCAGGAAATGGGATATATTCAGGGCAAAGGGATCTGCTGTGATATTCCTATGTGGGTTTTGCACTAGAAAGGTATTGCAAAAAGGTCTCAGTACTATTCTTTGATGGGCAAGAACATCCTGTTAGCTTATTCTTTGTCCACTCCCTCCACTTATAGTGATAATCACCTTTCCTGTCTGTTTAAGTCCACAGGACTGACAAGAGAGATGAAGATGGGCCTGTTTTCTCTTTTGTAGTTACTTACAGATTGGTGGTAGGAGAGGGATTCTAGCAAAAGTTCAGTGCTGTAGACAGCAAATGCTTTGTGAGGAAAAGCAAGACTTTCTTAGAAACAAACAAATAAACAAAAAAGTTAAATAGGTTAAACGTCTTTCACCTTCTTGTTCTGGCCAGCGAGGGCCTTTTAGATTCCATTTTCTATTTCATCTTATTAATTGCAGCACACACCACCAAACAAACAGCAGTTACATAACTGGAGACGAAATCCCAACATGCTTCACTCTCATCAGTTATGTTTGCCCAAGGAAAAGAAAGTCCGAGAAGTAATTTTTTAAAAATACCAAAATTGCAAATTTTGCAATAAGTAAAAAATGTTGAACTCAAATTAACGTATTTTTCTATGTTAGTTGTAAAACATGCATAATTTCAAACATATTACACATTGGTTATCCTAGCATCAGAGATTCAAAATTATGTAAAAGGAAAAAAACCCTACAATACCAGAAAATAACATGTAATCCATTTTATGTTAGAAAAGAGAAGAAAAGCAGTTTGGCACCTTTTAAATTTTTGGAAAGATGAGATGCGATCTGAAAAGGTTAATTGGTATCCAGGTTGCTCTTGTTCAATGAATTTGATTCATTTTTATTGTAATTCAGTGAATTGTTTCAGAACCAAGCAAATATAAATCTATTATTACTGTAAAATCAACATAAGACAAAGCCTATATTTTTCCTGGGGCAATATACATATAGAACACTAGTTTTGTACATTATTGTCAGAGTAGATCTTGCTTATATTAAATAAAAGACCTGAAAGTATTCAATTAGGTGTTGTGCCAAATTTTTCACTGGATAGCACAAAATAAAGCAGCATATGAAACAGATTCTGATTCCCTACAGTAAGTGCCTGTGATCTTGAATCTTGCTATTCCAGAGTTTATGAGGGTTACTATACATGTTACTACTTAATTTAGCCTTTCTTTTTACAGTTTATTTCTTATTTCCGATCTTATTAGCTGCAAGTACAGATTATAGTAATTCTCTCTGCTACAGGATGCTGAGCTTACATTATCTCCCAATTAGAGTATGTCCAAAACCCCTCGACTCAACTTTTAGCCTTCAATGTTAACAGACCATCTATTAGTACTGCCTTAAAGTGGCAGTTTTTTTTCAGCTAGAACTAACTGCAACATATGGATTCTATTTCTGGAGTCATTAAGCAAACTTAAATGCTCATATCTGAGCACCTGGTGAGCGTATACCATGCTAGTATTCTTATGCCTCTGATAAAAATCTGTGAACTATATCTTTAAAATTTGGTCTTGTAGCCCTTCATCCTTTTTCTCTCTTATATTAGGCTTTGGTTTTGTTTTGTGTTTGGGAGGGGGTTGTTTCGGTTGGTTCTTCTTTATTTTTTTACATATTTCTGGTTTTTATCTATAATCCCAATGTACTGTATAAACAAGATATTTTCATATTTTGCCTTTATTTACATTTTCTGGTTTGTCTGGTTTTTTTTTAAATAAAAAGTTAAATAATTGGACAGATATTATGAAGTTGATAGTCTCATTATTTACAGGGTTTCAATTAAAATACTAAGTCAGTTTAAAACCTTCTACTGTTTTCAGAAATGTCATAATTCTTATTTCTATTTACCAGTTTTCAAAGTTCTGCAAGATTTCATGTACATGCCTGGAGGGGTCACCAGATTCTCCTCGTTTCTTATGATCCACTAAGCAGCTGTGCAATGTCAGGGCTTTTTCTTGTTTGAAACAACTAGTTTCCTCTGTAAAACTGATGTTAAAATATCTCTCTTTTGAAGTAAATGGAGACTGATGCTTAAAAATTCAGGCCACAATATAATATATTATTTCATTTAAATAAATGGGTACTATTTTCTTTTTATAATACCATAAAATTCAGAAAGGAAATTGGTTGAATGAATTTTATTTGCTAATTTAACTAGAATAATGTCTATAAAAACTCATGATGAAAACAGGGCTGAAGTATCAATTTATTAAATGTCGAGATCTGGAATGAAAAAAATATTTTTCATGTATGCAAGGAAAAAAGATAAAAATTTAAATTTTTCTTATTTTTAAAAACATGTTAACACACCTTTTATGAAGTGATTTTTGAGCTGTGTGTCCTTCAAAACATGGTGTTTTCTTTACTTTATGTATCATTCACAGAACTTTCAGAAGGAATTTTCACTTAACCTTCTTACTCCTATGAAGATATAATGTTTAACAAGATTTTCCAAGACAGTGTAGCTGCCTGTATTTCATTGTAACTGCTTAAGACTGAAATTTTCTGTTACTTGCTCTTCTCCTGTGGTGATGAAAAAATTATTTGGATTTTGCAAGTATAGGACACTTTATAAATTTTAATGAGTAGTATGACATGCTGGTTACCATTTATGATAGGAAATATTATTGTCAGATACATTGTTTGTACTTCCCTGAATGTAGAAGAACAAAAAAAGCTGGAAATAAAAAGGGAAACACTTCGCATGTTATATAAACCACTGCCTTTTATAGACTACAGATCAAGTATGATTGACAGCGAGCAAATTGGAATTCATTGAATATTCTAGTATGAATAAAGAAAACCAGCTTGGACACTCAAGTGATAAGTTCCATCAAGGCTGGAAATTCAAGCAAATTATTTGTCAGGCATGCAAAAAATGTGACAGATTGCCAGTCATTGAATAACAGAAAGTGAACCCTGGCTGCTGCTATTATGATAAATGTTGCAGTCAGATGCATGGATCTCTCTTTCTCCTCACACACAAGCACATTTAGAGGACTTAGGAAAATGAAGTTATTAATAAACATCTCAGTTACATCACATATTTAGCCTTAAAGTTCTGAGAATTGTCTTCCTTGTATCCAGTTGGACTCAGTTCCTCTTAGCTCAAAGTTGATCTCATTAAAGTTTAGGTCTTTCTCTACTGTGAAGAACATAAGTTCCTAAAGATTATTTTCCTGTAGTAGAGAGAGGGTTTCACCTAGCTTTTTTTCTGCAATTCAGAGATCTTTACAAAAACTACAGTTCCTATTCATAATTTTGATTTTCAAGTTATTATTTTTTTTTCTATTTGTTGAACCAAAATATGCAGACAAATAGGAAACAACTCTAAACATCCTATTTGTCTTCTACCTGTGAAAAGGAGAGTGCCTCTACCAGGAAGAATTTCTAACTGAATTCATCTTAGAAAAACTTATGGATGAATGTACAACTTTTTGAAAGGATTCAGATTAATTATGTGAATTAATTTTGGGAAGACTTTGAAATATGGTACTTCATTCTGGTGCTGAAGAACAAGGATTTATAGAAGAAAAACACTATGAATTACAGGAAAAGCTCAATAGGCTTCAAGATTATATGAGCATGAAAATATTTTTGGTGCATTTTTTTCATATTTTACTTCTGTCTTTTAAATAAAAAAAAGTTCAAGTGTTTTGAGATTTTAGAGGGAAAAATTATAAAATAATACAAAGACATAGATTTTGAAAAGTATGAATCATCAATATTATGCATTATGAATTTACTGGATTTGCAGAGGAATATTGGATCCTAGGGAGCTTTTCTTAGCTCTTTGAGAATACAGTACTGTAAAGTTCAAAGGCAAACCATTTTACCTGTATTTTAAGTTTATACCAATTGAGGTATATAGTTTATACTAAAACAAGGCTTTTCTTTCTCAATGTCAGGCATAATATTTCAAACTAGACATAATAAGAAACATAGGAAAATTTAGAAATTTAGTTATCATTGACTGAAAGCAGACAAAATCTGCAAACATAAATCTGGACTCCACTGCACTACAACAATAACTTCAGAATATATTATTTCTTGTCCATTAATTTAATATTAGAAAATAAAGTGTTGCTTGACTGGAAAGTATTATATTCTTATGCTTTTTTTCCTAAATTTTTTAATCTCTCTTGGATTTATTATTCTGAAAATATCAATTTTATTTCTAGAGAAGTCTCAAAATGTAATGGTTTTACCATTTTAAATTCCCAGAGCTTAAGCAAAAGCCAGTTGTATCTTTCACTCCTTATTTTTATGTCATATAAAATATGGGAGATGGCTAACATAACACAGTAGTAAACAAAGTGGATGAAATCCTTTAAGAAAAGATAACATTGATATCAAAATAGAAACCCCTCAAAATACAGGATTTTAAAATTTCTGATTTTAATAACACCTAAACACCCAAATATAAAGTTTTCAGAAATGAAAAAAAATTTACACACAGGGAAGTTAGTCTCCATGAAAGTATGTTTACAATTTGCAAAGTATTAGCTCTTTTGCAGTGATTTACTTTAATTGCAGAATTTACTTTAATTATTTTATGAAGTTAATATGGAGGCCAAACATGTTTGCTCATTACAGACTGTTATTTCCATCAAAATCAGATAATTCTGAAGCACTTGCCAGACCTATCAATCACCCAGAAAGAGATACAGAAAACTATGTCTCTGACTTAAGGGGGGATCTAGGGCAAAAGGGCTTGAAACCCAGAGTTAGGATGCAAGAGTGGATGTGATGTAACCATCACCAAATTTCTGGGAAAAAAAATTAAAGTCAGCATCATTAATATTATTGTTAATACCTCCACATATACAATTTATACACTTGCAAGAAATAGTAATCTACAGATCAATAATTTCAATAATGTAATATAATATATAATACACATTTTTCTTATAAGTAGGCTATTCAGAAAACCTCAGGATCTTTATTTTTTGGGGTCTTAATTTTTAATCTTAGCTATGAATATATGCTGAACATGAAACAAAATAACAACTATGACCACAACAATGTTATCAGATGTAGCATGAATAAAGCACTTTTTCATGGCAGTTTCACCTGCCATGACCCTTTAGGTAATAGATCTTGGTTGAAGGCTTGGCCATTTGCAAGCTTATTGCCACAATAATTTTGAAATGATTAATACAAAGTGATTAAGAAAGATAACAAAACTGCTGCCTCTGACCTTAAGTATTATTTGCATAAAATGGCTTACAGTCAAAAAGCATATAGGGCCTGTTCCTATTCAAATTTAAGGAAATAGAAGCAGAAATTAGGCTTATGAAACTTGCAAAATTTTATTGGTTTTTTTTCATGTACGATATAAAAAGATTATATCTTGTGCTTGATTAAACTTTCATAAAGATGGGTTTCTTCACCTTAGTTTAACAGTTAACCAAATAAAAGTTTTGCTACCTTTATAAATATTTAAAGGAAGCCAATCTTTTACGCTTGCTAGATTTAGGAACTAAATTTGTTTTTCTTATGAATGATACAGGTACAAAATGTTATAATAGAACAAAAATGTTATATGAACAAATATGTGAAACATTCCACATTTTCTTGGTATTGAAGAAAACTTAATTTTTAATATTAGCTTTTTAAATTTGATCCTAATTGTGATAAACACTAATGCTAAATATGCCATACTATAAAAGTCTAAAACAACAATAAAAATATTTTTATACAGGTTTTCAATATAAGCTGAAGTTCTGAATCTTGCTTTATACTGGAATGGTAGATATCTTCACAAAGGGAAAGGCAAAATGCAGTGATTCTAAGATTTTAAGTCCTTAACTTTAAGAGAAGTAAAATGGGAAAGGACATTTTTAAGTGAGTCATTGTGTCATGCCAACATCCTAACCACATTTCCTGCAGTCTACAGACAAATAACTGTAAGTTATTTGGGGTTTTCTAGGCTAACAATATAAAAGCGTCTCTTCTCCACCTTTTCAGTAATGAACATATTTTCTGCTCCATTACCCTCCATTAACTGGGTACCATTAGCAGTATTATGCAATATTTCTGTCATTCAGCCAGCCTAATATGAGCATAAACCAGTGTATTTTGTTGGCAATAGGAGACCTAATAAGGTTGAAAATAGATTGCTTTACCTTTAACTTGACAGGAAACTTTTCCTGAGGTGAGGACAAAATCTTAAGGCATTTTCCCAGGTCATATCTTCCCTAAGTATTACACAAAACTGTCAGTCTTTGGTCTTGAAACATGTTTTGGAAACTCTGTTTATTTATTCATGTATTTTCCTTTCAATATCCTTGAAAAGAGGGGTCAGGAAAAAATCAGAAAAAGTTCACTAGATATAATTTTTTTCTCAGCAATTATGAAGTGCCTTCAAGATATCTCACTTCATTAAACACTAACTGCTTGGAAAGAATGGTAAGGTATTAAAATGCTAATAAAAATCTGGACATCATAATTTGAAAATTGTATAGCATTTTCAAGCTGCTTTCACTTCCACTTTTTCTTCAGACTTGTGTTCATAAACCACCAAGCAAACAATTTACGCCACATAATGAACAGGAAAATAATGAATGGTAAATAATTTTTGTTATACTAAGAAGCTCCCTAGTTCATCCAACACTATTAACTGTTCTCTAATTACAACATGGTATAAAATGTGTATTTAAAAACAAATATGGGATTGTAAGCAGAAAAATTCTGAAGCAAAGACATCAATTTGTAATACACAATCATATTATTTCTAAAGCACCCCATTGACTCGTGAATTTAATCAGATTTTAGATGGCTCCTAGAGAATTTTGAGATAACCTCACTTGACATTCTCATAAGCACTAAGAAATAAGAAGTCAGGAAATTTCTGTGGAAGAGCAAAACTAAATTCAGGAACAGACACACAAAGTAGTCAAAGCGAAGTTACTGAATTATTTGTTGTCAGTTTAGAAAGACACAAGTAGCCTAGCAAGTGTGCAGAAAGGATTTCTCTCACATTGAGCACTGTTCAATTGCTATATTAATTTTCTGTATAATAAAATAGCAAATATGTTTGTCAAATATGCTGATCACAGAAGATTAGGCTAGCTGGGAACATTCAGGGAATGCAAAGTTAAACTTTTTCTTTTACTTCCTCGTCTCTCTTAATATTTTTCATTTATTTGTGTCACATAATGAATACCACCAGGGGACAGATGTAGACTTCAAAATAAACAAAATACAAGGAAAATACTCGAGACCAATAACTTCCAACATAAAGAAGACAACAATATTCTTAGAGGACAATATACAAAATAGCAGTGAGGTGGAGACCATGATGTAGACTATGATGTAGATATTAGATATAAATCAGTAAAATTTTTATATAAATCATATATATATATGATTATATATTTTTTCAATAACTGATTTATGTCACAGAAATAGAACATATATGATTTATTTGAATGTTTGTGACATTCAAATATGGACACCTATATGTGTAATTCATCTTAAATTTTCCTGCTAGTGTGACCAGCTCAAATGTGGATAAGGATGACTAAAATTAAGATAAATAAAAATAACACTCAAGACCGAGAATACCAAGACTATTTTATGAACATACTTATATTCAGAAATTAGGGGTAGCATCTTAAAAATTAAATATTTAGGAAGACATCTCTGTGTTAAGGGATATTATAAGCAATCATTCTCAGCTTCAAAGTACTCTTACAGTCTATCATTCTTCCATTTGGAGAGGAGAAGATGGTCAGGACTAGAACAAAGAATTTGACTCTTTCTGGACTGAATGATCATTCTTTAGCCTTTTGATACATATATACTGGTATAAAAAATACTTCCAGTCATGTGTCTAGGCACCTGATCCTTGTTATTTGTACTCTTTGTCAGATTTAATGTCCTGCACACTTTTTCTTGAGCTATTTATCAGTCTCCCAAAACTGTGTAAAATTGTCTGTGAGAGATATGAAGTCCAAAGCTATCTCAGAAGACTTTGCTTTTGTATAAATACAACAATTTAAGGATATGTGGAATGTAGGATCACTGGATTTAGTAGGCTATTTCCGTAAGGATAAGAAAAACAATAAACCAAACACACAAACCCTCATGAACATGGGAAAAAACAGAGACAATAAAAAGAAACATAGATCTCAGGCTGCTCGCTGAAGGGCCACTAAAGGAATAACTGAAGTTTAACCTTGATGCTTTGCAACTGATTTGCAAATTACCATGGGTATTATAAAAAAACCCACAAAACCCCAACCCTCTTTATGAGACATTTAAAGGGGCTTGAGAGATTGCATAAAACTTCTGAGGTTAGGCAAAGGGGAACAAATATTATTGTATGATATTCAGAGGAAGGCTCAAAAGAGGAATCAAGGTAGATCTCATAAGAATAATGGTAAATTGAAGAGAAGGGAGGCTGAAATGTGCCAGTAGCATTTAAGAAAGGATTTTACAATACACATGCCCTGATGAGCCTGATCACCACAGCCTATTCTATCTCTTCCTTAAACTACCTTCTTAACTAATTTCCTGTGTATGTGCTCTCTGTGTGACAAGGTAGGAAGCTTAAAGTTGAACTTAACAACAAACACCATGAGAAAGCCTGCTGTTGGGGAAGCCATAAGTGAACCAGCTATGTTTGTACATATCTCTGTGTGTGTGCGTGCGCGCGTGTGTATGTGTGTACATGTGAGCCTGATCTGCTAGGCAGGATTAGAGACAGAACACGTGGTTAGAATAGGCTCATTGTACTGCTGATGTGTATGTAAGCACTGTGTGTGTGTACACAGTGCTAATAAAAGTCTCAACTCTCCTGCCTGTCTTCTCTGTCCTGCTAGTGTTTGGCTGCCAGTTTGGTCTTCTTTTCTGCCTCTGTCAAGGTTGGGATTGAAGCGCTCAAGACAGTATTTTGTGTTCAGACTCAGATGTATATTATTTGTCTTACCTATGTTACAGTCTTCTGCAGTATTTCAGTAACAAGCTACAAAATGGCAAACTAGCTTTCTTTACAAGGTCTTTTAAGGCTAAACTACCCAATTAAGAAATGAGACTTAAATTATCTTCACTTTTAACCCAATAACTAACCATTCGTGTCCCACAATGCAGACTTTTCTGTCCAATTACATAACACCACTCAAACTCATGAAGAAGGTGAAGAAGAACAACCAGCCACTGCCCTAAAACCTCCATCTTGCCTTATATATATTACTATATTCTAAAACCTTAAACTCTTAAGTTTTCCACCTGTAATATTACACACTTCTATTCAAATGATATTCCCATAATCCCAGTTCTATCATTCAATTTGGAAGCCTTCTCCATGGCCTCAAGTCAAATATGGTATTTTCTTGTGGGTCTGTGCCTTTCAGCACAGAAAATTTAAAATTCTCAGCATCCAGGCTTCCAGCAGTTGGCCATGTTTGTAAAGAGAACACACAGTGATTGAGGATTGAGTGACCAGTTTTACCACAGACTGGATCTGGGAAAGAGGAATAGAAGCCTCCTCACATCCAGCAGAACAAGGAAGAAGAACCAGTCCCATATCTCTTACCTGAGCTCCAGAACCTCCCTCCTAGCACCACACTGTCAAAACCAAAACTTCATCCTGATGGTGGTCAGAAACACTTAATAAACCAGTAATTTTGTAAATGCTCATTAGGTCCTTCTACAGTTCCAGGACAGTTCAGTCATTGACCGTTGTTTGTTTGTTTGTGTGAGTTCCTTTTTTTGATCTGCCTTGTCAATTTTCTTCAACGTACCGTTCATTCTGTGATAAAACTGAAGAGTTATACTTGTGTAAATAACAGTTTTGTTAGCATAGAGAATGGAGGACACTGAGGTAATTAGTAATGAAAAAAGTACATGAGACAAGGCTGTACTAGCAGCATTATGGACAGAAATAACCAAGAACTGCAGTGGTGACAGCAGTTTTGGTGTGAGAAATCAGTGGGAGGGTGCTGACTTAAACGACATTCTCATCTTGATTTGGGGTTTGATGTATTGTGCATGTCTTTTTGCCTGTGGACCAGCTATGAGTGAAGTAGGTGAAATGAGAGCATGGCAGGTGTGATGTGCTTGATAAGCACTGCAGGATGTGATCTGTGAAAAGGTGAATGAAAACTAACATTCAGCTGGGACAAAGCCACTGTTTTGCATATGTTGTATGCTTACAGTAGATACTTATGTCAAGATGACCTAACTGATTTCAGAGTCAAAGAGCATGCCTATTTTACTTATTAATAGGGATATTGTTCTTAGAGTAAACACCAGAATTAGAAAGAGTTGTATTAATCATAAATTAGCAAATGTATTTGAGATTTTAATGATAAAATACAAAGCACAAGTTAATAGACTGCAAGTTATGTCAAGTAATTTCAGCATACCACAAAACTATAAAGCATACTGTTGCAGTGCGCAGCAACGCAAACGGAGAAAAAAGGCTTTGTGAATTTGAAATGGGAGTTTCTGTTTCCTAAACCTATAGCTGGAGTTTCTATTCTGTAATTTTACATGTATTTATCCTTCCCCCTGGAGTTATTCCCATTGGATTTTACCTATAATGTATTCACACTGGGCATTGTTCTATTGGTTTCACCTTATCTCTTATTTTCCCCTATAAAACCTTTGTCTGGACCCCAGATTGGGGTCACTTGTATGTGCGGCGATCGGGCAAATACAACCTACTTTGGACTGCACAACAAGTGTCCAATCTCTTGAGTCTCTTTATCCCGGTCTTGCTTGCGCTCTCTAAACAGCTCTGTCCGTATCAGACGAACCCACAAAGGTGTTTGTTGCCTCTCGCTCTCTGGCGGCTCCCAGAAGCGCCTGGCCAGCGCTCTGGGAAAGCGGACCGGGCGAAAACAAGGAAGTCGGAGAGAGAAGAAAAGAACGAAAAGCAACAACATACTTTTGTTTGAAGTCAGTCCATGCATTCTCCAGTAGTTTAATCTCTCAAAATATCCTCATTTATAGATAGGAGTATGTGTGATTAGAAAAATGAAAGAACATAATAACAACATACAAAAGAAGAGCAATTTTGTCCTCTCTGGGGGGAAAAAAACCCTTCTAATTAAATTCATAGTAACTGAATCTGTTTATTGTTGTCTGAAAGGATTAAAGAAACTTTAAATTTTTTTTAAATAAGCACTGTTTCCAAACAAATATTTGTCAAACATTGACTTGCAAGAAAATACCTGGTCAGCATATTCTTCTTTAAATTAAAGAAATATTTTCATTTTTTTTGACCACCTGCATTAACCAATGCAATTAAAATATAATAAAAAGATTTTTGAGCACCACTCAGCAATGTAAAACTATTTAGCCAAAAAATGAGAAGTTTTAAGTAGATAATGAAAGCACTTAGATGAATACTTAAAGGCTGAGTTGTTAGAAGAAGCATTACCATACAAGCTTTCATGTGCCTGAACTTTTTAGAAGACTAGATAGGTAATGTTGTATCCATAATACATATGAGAGATGCAAAGCTCTGTAAGATTCTGCTTACTAAAGAAAAAGTAAAGTCAAAACAGAGTCTGTGTCCTATCACTAGGCTGAGGAGTAATCCTAGCAAAACTTCTAAGTTATTTGAGTTTTGGCCCACTTCTATGTCTCCACAATGCATATAAAAAATAAGGAAAACAGGAACATTTTGAGAGATTTTATGAGCAATAACATTATTTAAATTATGTATTTCACCTTAGGCAAAACACGAGTTCACATGCTCAATTCATGCTGAATTCATGTTGCTGTTGATGTTTGTGATCCGGGACCATTCAAGTACAAGTACAGCTTATATTCTATAAGCAATGTCTTAAATGTTTCAGAAAAATAAGTTCTTATGTACTGAAGGTAATCATCTCCCACAGTGTGTGGAAGTAAGGTAAGTCTGCTATGAATAAATATTCTTCTTGCTGTCAAAGAACTTTCCTTCCAAAAATCACCACAACATATACCTTCAGTAACTTAGTGGTGGTGAATGTAATTTCAAAAATGTCATTGTACCAGTCAACAATGACTTTGTTCCATACATGAGTAGAATTCTCTGTATGATCTCCATGATTCATAAGCTTGAATCACTGGGTAAAATATGCAAAAATTTTATGCAAAAATTTATTGATATCTGTGGCATCTAGGCAACAGGCATCTTCTGAGGAAGTGGTTCATAACTTAGCTTTATAAACAGTAATATTACTCATTATTTGAGTTATGTGATGTGCCTAGCACTAGAAAGAAGAAGGACTGTCACAGTCATACACTCCAGTGATTCTTCTCCATTAGTCTTGCTAGGACAGAGCTGTTGTCAGACAGTCAGCTGAACATTATGCAGATTACGTTGTTTTCCATGTCAGTTATGAACTGTAATTAGACATTAAGCAAAACATACAGTGTCAAGAATAATGAGGACTGGAGGTACTGCTTAGAGAAGTTACAAATTATCTATACAGGAGAAATTTGCAAACAGAATGTATAAATATCTGCTAGTAATTATTCAAGTGACATTATTTACAGGGAGAAGAAATTTTTGTTATTCAGCTGCAAAAATAGGTAAGCCTTCAAACTGCTACTGTGTCTGTAGGTCTGAAACAAAAAAAAAAAACAAAAAAACAAAAAAAAAAAAAAAAAACAAAAAAAAAAAAACAAAAAAAACAACAACAACAACAATAATAGAACAATTTACAAATAATGTAGTTCTACTGCTTTGAAGTTAGTGAATATTCTAAATAACCTCTTGAGGCCACAATTTACCATTTTGCAACTACTTTTTATTTATCTTGTGCTAATTATGATGAGACTAAGTTGCAAAGGATCTTTTGTACTCATTAGCTGGTGGATTCTCTGCAGGATTGGCTGCATAGTTTCAGAAGATTTTGGATTCTTACTCATTTGGCTAATGGAAGAATAACCAAATGATCACAGAAATATGAAATAATAATGCAGACCTGAGGTCACGCTTGAAGATCCGGGTAAGGATCAGGGACATTTCAGTGTATCTACTGTAATGTTTGGAGTACTTTACAAATACCTAACTACATGAGTTCATATTTTTCTAGTGTGAAGTGCTGAGATCTTTGGCAAAGAGAAATTTCAGCAGGTAGAGTGAACTAATTTCTGCTGATCTTTTATTTGCAGGAATTTTTAGTTTTTTCATAATTGTTCACCAATACATCACCTTATTTTGTTTCTCAGATTTAAAGGTGATCATTAGAATGATCTGTGATATATTATGTCATTCTTGAAATTAAAATAATTTAAGGCTGCTGTTCTTTGCATTAAGGATGTTTACATGACCTCTTGTAGATGACCATGAGCAGAGTTAGGAAACACATCCAGCCTGGCACTTCCCTGACTACACAGGGCAAGCAGGTATAAGTTTTGCTGGAGAAAATAACTCAAAATAAATTTGTTCTCTAGCTTCTGTCTGACATGGTCAGGCAAAAAGCTGCTCCACGAGTATCCTTAATGGACCCAAACACTGTTTTACTTCACCTTGTGTTTCTTTTTTTATTTTCAAGTTCTTCTCCTTTACCACTCTCATTCCTTTACAAATAAACAGCTCGCTTCTCTTTTCCATTTTCTAATGGTCATGGTTTAGCAGACTTTATAGCATTATTTGGTGTTTATGATTTGTTTGTCCTGGTAATTTCTACCTTGTTCAGCAATTCTGCTAAGCTGCTGCTTTATTTTGTTACATACAATTTCCTGCTGTATTTTATGCTGTTGTCTTTTTAATGGAACTCTGGGTCAGAGCTAGCCCTTTGTGCATGCATTACTCCTACCTCATTATCTGCAGCAGACTGTTATTCCTCATATTGCTATTTTTCAGAGGTGCCACATGTCATATGGATTCACTTTAACATCCTATGTCATAGTGTGAATGTCCCTATACTTCTGTGACATTCTGTCATTTCACTCTGGTTACACAGATGAGCAATGGTGCGGAAATAGTAAATACACATTTCTTTTTAATCAATTTCACAGTTGTCATTTTAGAAGTAGTGATGAGCTAAGGGATTGAGTAACAACGTTGTAAATTTTCTGACACATGATGTGGCAACCATTCAACTTAAATGAAATATTTTCTTTGTTTAGTTCTTCTGCTGTGAGGTTAAAAACTAAGTACATCTCAGTTAATGAAATTGAAAAGATTAGATCCTATACACAGAGCTTAAAAAGGGAAAAAAGAGACACAGAGATAAAATTCTGGACATAATAATTTAAATTGTTAAGGTTTCTTTATTTCTAGTTATCTGTTGATATGAAGAGATCCATTTCTTTGCATTTTGTTAATGATAATTTTGTACAAGTGTATTTACAATTGATTAAATATAAAAAATTGAACTACAAGATTGCTGCTGTGCCACCCTGAAGCCCTTGGCTTCACCTGCCCGGCAGAGGCATGGTCAGCTGCGGGGGACACTCCCTTGTATCTCGAGCAGAGTCGGGGAGCGGCTAAGACAGAGCGCTAGGTTGTCTGCCTTGTATGGAGGAGAGGCAGCGTCTGAGGAGGTAATAAGAGTCGACTCAAGGCTGGGGAAACAGTCTCAGGTTTAATCCACACTCTGAGGAGCTCCGAACTCCAGAGTATCCAACAGCCGAGAGTAACCTCGAGGCTCTTGCAACATCTCAAATACGGGGGTGGTAACAAGGGGGAAGGGACGCCCATTAACCAATGGGGGGATTTGGGAGAGTGGAAGGTGGAAGGATAGACAGATACATAAACCAGTGGGGGAAGTTTAAGGGAGGGACCCCTGGCCCTTGTCCAATTACTCGATACCCAAGATGGAAGATTCTGGAAGAGTGGGATGGGGAGCCAAGTGATGGACAAGGTACCAGGGAGGGGACAGGGGAATGACTAGGCATTTTCAGGGTGATTGTCATTGAGGGAAAGGTGGGAAAACTCGGGGTGGAACCATTGGGACAAAATGGGGGGTGAAGGGGCATGACAGACCATGACAGAACTGTTATAGAAATATAAAAACACAATACAACACAAGATTAAGTATAAAAAGAGCTGTACATTTAATTATTTAATTAATTAATTTGACAGTAATTTTGTCAAGTAAATGACTCGTAAAGCAAGAAGTTATGGCCAAGAAAAATATATGGATTGGTTACAGGGAAAAATAATGAACAAAAATTAGAAAAAACAGTTAACAGACCAGCAATAAATTAAAGGTGTCTCATTATTTTTCTTAACATGTAGGGCATTTGTGTCAATAAGCTTTAGCAAATAAAAATGTTCAATCTAGGAATTGATTCAGTACTTAATATGTAGCATGTAACAGTCCTGAAATTCTCAAAGAATGGATGAAATCTTTCTTTTACTCTTCCATTGGTAATACATTTTGGTTTTCAAGTTTAACTAGGCAAGTTTTGATCATTGAGTATTCCTTAAACAGTTTGTGCTCATCCATTGTGTCATGCAAGGAAAGGACTTTAATAGCAACTGAAAGACCTCTGCAAACTTATGTTTATTTGAAAGGTAGATATAAGAAACAATATAATTATTTTAGGTGCTTACATTTACAGAAATCATACCTGTATGTATTTTTTCAGTGCTTCACCAAAGTTACAAAAAACAGGATAAAATCTTTCTTCTGTTTCTACAGTGACTAGACCATAATAAGGTGAGATATGGCTTGATCCTTCTCACTTGATTGTAAATAGTGTCTCAACTAAATCTTGTCCCGTCAGATCTTACCAATTTCTTCTGCAGGAAAAGAAAAACTCTTTTGGCTTCATCTGGCTTCACAGACATCAATGACCTCACTTTACTGAAAGGTAAACAAGAGTCCTAGACATTGGACTCTTGTTTTCTAGATTTCTGAGCACTTAAACATTTCTGAGTATTCAGGCTGAATGATGGTGATGGTCTATGATAAAAAATGCAATCATAAGCAATTATTCATATAATGGTCTTATGAAACAAAGCCTGTACAGCAAAATAAGACATCCTGGAAGCAAGATGAAGCACTAGACTCTTGAACATGCATATTGTTTAACAGTTAATTAATTCCATGTTTTTATCTGAGTCTACCTCGGCTAAATCTCTTGTATGGCTTTGATTAAGTACAAACAGTATCATTTTACCAGGAGTAAACAGCATGGATGAGTCAATCTGTGTAGAAAGGAAATTAAGGCGAAATTGCTAGTTCTACTAAAACATTCTTGTTCCACGCTTAAGAGCATTAACGTTCAATAGGAATATCACAAATAAACCCCGGAACTGCAGTTCACAACTTCACAGTTAATTTTTTTCTACTGTCTTGTAAAAATTCACCTTTACATTCCAGTAGCACTAGAACTGACTAGCTCTAGCTAAAACCATGGCTTCCCTTATGTGTTCTATTTGCCACTTTTTCGGGTGCATTTTCCACCTGTACAAGAGCTAATTTGAGAAAGAGTCTTGTGAGAAAGGACTACATATCTTCTCTTTCAGATTTTTATTTCCCTTAACTCCATATTTGTACAAGCTTGCCAAAAACTGTCAAGTGCTTTTCTGTGTTGATTTTCTTTGTGCTGCAGAGATTCCAGCTCTAGTTTGGGGTCTCTTTGATGGTTTTTTGTTTTTTTTTTTCAGCTGTTGTTGTTATTTTTAATAAGAGAAATTATATTTTTTCTTTTTGCCTACTAAATGCCTTCTTTAGTCTCTATTAGTTCTTTTCACCATCTTTGTATCTAACAGGTGTGGCAAGGGGACAGTGACAAAGAACATAGATGAGGAAATCAATGTCTTTTTTTCTTTTAGCTTTCCCTGGTGAGACAGATGCACAGTGGATAGGATGAGTGTCAACAAGTACAAGGTGGAACACTTCCATGTTATGTGGAAAATTCCCACCACATAATAGGGAAAATAATTGCCACAAGAGCTGTCAAACACTGGAAAAGGTTGTCTTGTAGAGCTGAAGAACCTCCAGCCTTGAGGTTCAAGACTCAGTTTTAGAGCAGAAGTTTGGATGATCTTCAGAGGTCCCTTCAGCCTTAATTTTTCTCTAAACCAAAGTACCTATGAAAAATAAATAGAAAATGCATTCATTAATTTCTCTCATTATCAGTTACTAAGTATTTTGGATACTGTGTGTATAGGTTTGTTGTTTTTATTATTTGTGGATTTTTGTTTTATACTCTGCTCTATCACTTATTATGCATAACACAGGGTCCTCAGACTAAAATTAAGGGATATTGAGTATCACAGTAAAGAAATTCTCAGAGGCAAATTTGTGTAATTTAGAGAAAAGGGCAAGTGCTATGCTTCTCCCTCTGTATTTGCATTATACATTTTAAAAAGCTAAAGCTTAAAATTCTTCTTACAGATATGTTAATTTGTTTCTGCTTCAGTTAACCACAACAGGATCTATTTAAAGAACTATGTTGCTACTTTCTTCTCTGACACAGATTCTATTCTTTTTCATTGCCTTTCATACCAAGGGATAAAAATTCATTTAAGCCCTTGTTCGAGCAAACAAACATAAACAAAATCAAACAACCAACCAAAACCTAGAAAAAAGAAGTCCATCCTGACCTGCTCCATTCTACTGCTATCCAATTTCATCTCAAGGAAATTCAGTCATAATTATGATACAAGCATATATTGCTAAGTAGCTCAGGGAGCAGGTCCCCTTTTTGCAGTTGCCAAAATATTCTGTCTCCCTTCCATTTTAGAACATTAAAAGGAGAACAGCAGTCACAACTGCAACATCCAGCTGCTTCACTGTTTTTTCTTTTCCTTGGCTGTTGTCAATTAACAGGTTCCCTTGCTCAGCCTCAGATGCCAGGAAAGGCATCTTGCTGAGATGCCTTAAGTCATACACCTACAAAGCTGGTACAACTCTCATCACTATCCTTAAATCAGGCTACAGGAAATTATAGTCCCATAAGTCTTACAACAGTCCCTGCAAAAGTTGTGGAACAAAAGCTCCTCTCATAAGTTGAATGAAATATGTGACTGGAGAAAGACAGCCTCAAGAGCAAATCATTCTTGGTAACCTAATTGCCTTCTATGACAAAGCAACCTGCTCAGTTGATGTGCATCAAGGGATGGACATGGTCTACCTGGATTTATCCAAGCCTTTCAATAACATTTCCCACAGCATCCTTCTAAAGAAGCTGATGTATTATGGCCTAGACAAGTGGTATGTATTGTACCCTCTTTTGTAACGAAACTCTGAGTTGATCTCAATATTTTAGTACAATTTGACTAAAAAACATAACTACAAGTGAAAATCTTAGAAAATATTTAAGTGTTTTTAGTCCCTAAATTAAAGATTTCCGAGATATGAAAATAAGCCTATAGAAGATGAATCAAACAGGACAACAAAACCCCCCAAATCCCAGGTCTACTGTATTTATAAAAAGGTAGTTTGAAAAGAAATTTCTCCATTGTTCATTATGTTCTTACTGTGTGAAATCCTATTACAGTTACACTAAATATATATATTTAATATTTTGCTCCACGATATAATACTAGAGCCTACCTCCTCCTCTCACTTATTTTAAGTAAATAAAAGTACTTCTGGGTTTAATTTTGTGACCCATTGACAAGATAATTTATTGGACTGAAATGACTCTGTAGAACGTAAAAATCTTAAGAAGCTCAAAACCACCACAATTTATCCTTCAGGCTTCAGGAAATGAACAAACTGCTGAGCATTGTACAATTATGGAAAAGAACCCTGTATTTCCATCCTTGAACAGAATTCATTTCTCAGTTTAATGAACAGCAGTTTAGTTAAATAAACAGATTGTCAACAGACTATTCTAGCCACTAGGAGGTAGAATTAATACTTTTGTTGCTTGCTTTTTTTCCTCTGATTACAATGGTCTGAACACAAATAAAAGATGAGAATGGAGACTATTTTCTTCTTGAAAGAAATGTGGACCATTTGAATCACTCAGGCTAACCTTTACATCCACTATGTTTTTTTGACATTATTTCTGTGTCATTTGACTGACCCATGCTCTTCATAAAAAACTAACTTTATAATGCAGCTCTTCATTCCAATCTTAGGAAGCAGGAAAAGAGGATGTGTCTAGATTACTAGTTATCCTCTTTGGGGTCTAAAAATACTGTTTTCTTTTGAATTATTTTCAACTAATATAGAAGTATGATGCAAAAGAGAAATTGAGAGCAAGAGAAAAGAATTACCAAAAACCAATTTCAACAGATTGTGGAATACTAGCTGGGTGGACAAAATGTGTGCTCTTGTGACACGAGAAATAGAGACTTCTATGCCACTGTCTCTTCAGAGTAATAATCTTCAACAGGAAAGCAGCTTCTATAGAAGGTAGAAACAGTAATCTCAAAATGAATCTCATACAAATCTTTGTGATTGTATCACAAATTGCATGCAGGAAATTTATTGTTTTAAAATCAATTTATCTATCTTGTCTGTGCATTAGGTATAAAATACAAAGTTCCTACTTTTGAACCTACAATTTGAAATAGTAAATGTGTAAAATTCTTGGCACCAAAAAAAAAAAAAAAAAAGATAATCAGAAAGTGGATTTGCTGTTAGCACAAACACTGTAGAAATTTTGAATTGTTAGACAACTCCATTTAGGTGCTCAAAGTTAACTTAGCATCCACACATGCACAGGGAAGAATCCCCACTGGAAGTTATTGCAATTTAAAGACAAGACAGTTTTGTGAATTCCATTTAACTACTTGCATGCTTCTTCACTAATTCTGCCCCAGATGTTTTTTCATATAAAAAATAACTTTTTTTCATATCCTGTTCATAAGATTTTTTGCCAGGCAAAATATGCTGGGTGCACATCTTTTGGTAAGCTGTTGCATCCCGGGTTGCGTTCAGATTAGAGTTTTTAATGTTAGTTAGCCGATTCTGTGTACCCCTTTGTACACCCCTGTTCCCCCTGTGATGGTTCGCTCCAGGCTGCCTGCCATTGGAGCTTCCCCACATCACTCCAGTCACCACCCCCTGAACCCCCAGTTTGTTCCTGAAACTTCCCTGTCAGTTACCTCATCCCCGCATTCCCCTTTCTCCCAGAGCCCTGTATCTGCCCCTATTGCATTCCCGTTGGTCGCCATGGTCCATGTCACAGCCACGTTACCTGTCCCCATTGGGCAAGGGGGCTTCCACCCTCATCTTCCGGCCCCCTATAAAATCCCATGTGCTCCCGGTTCCAGCGCTATTTTGTCCACACTGCTCTAGGGAGCGGCCGCGGTTTTCCATTGCAGCTCCACATGACAAGAAAAGCCTTCCAGCCAACCGCGTGGACAGACTGGACATTTGTCTTGTCCCCAGCGCCGGCCACAGAGCACGGCCAGCCCCACCCCGGTGTGCTGAATGCAGCAGCACCCAGGACAAGCAGCAGCCCAGGTCCCACCGAGAAACAGCGCCATTAGCTGGACACCCCAGAGCTGCCCAGGACGGGGGAAAACAGTGCAAAGCCGCGGTAAGCCAGGAAAATTAAATCCATGTCATTCACAGATGCATAATCTTGTTGGCAAGATTATAAAACACTCTTATGTGTGGCAGAATATTAGCTGGTTTTATCTTTGCAAATTCAGGTGAAATTTTATCAATAGAGATCCAAGAATCCAATTCGTTTATTTCCTAGAGAAATGGGCAGATTTATTTGGTTATCTTTTTTGTTTGTTTTTGTTGTTTAACCTGCATACGATGTTTGCTGAAATTACGTTCTCTAGTAGCAGAGGAATATATATATCTTTCACTAAATATTCACTTGATAACAAAGTAAAACTAAAACTCCTTTGCCTTGAGCAGAATAGCATTCTTTCAGGTAAGTGAGAAATTTTTTAAAGTTGCAGCTCTCATTCTGTGAATGAGAGCTGCAACTTTAAAAAATTTCTCACTTACCTGAAAGAATGCTCTCATTCTGTGAATGAGATCAGTAATTCCAGGTAGCCATTATCTATTCCTTTACTTTCCTGTAGAAGTGATATAAAAAGAGATCAAACACAAAATTCTACATGTGAGAACTATGCTTAGGAGAATATCAGAAAATCATGAAAGAGGAAAGGGACATTCTGCAAAACATGGTGCCTAGCATGACATTATTTATCTACAAGTTGCAGTTAGACCTGGTTCTATCTACCCTTTGGAATCTCTTAACACTATCTACAGACTGCTCCAGAAGTTAAGATAGGCCCTTAAATCAGTCCCTTTAAATAACAGGCTGGGCTCAAGTGTTTAATTTTTAAATAATTACATTAATTTTTAAATAATTACATTATATACCCTTAATTCTCACTCATTGTGAGGTGAGTACTGAAGTTGTGCTATGCACATCAGTGTGTGTGCAGCTAACACATACTGCAGTTTATGCAGAAAGGCACAAACGCAGACCAGCAGCTCTGTGCCAAACAGCATACATATGTCTCCAACTATGGTGGTGACGTCATGACAGGGCATGGTTCCCAATTGCTGTTAGAGCTATTGTCCCTGTGACATCCAAGGCTTGACCCAGACAAATCCTCTGAAAGAAAGTTCAGATCTACAAATCTCAAACTGCAGGGAGTGCCTGGGACAACTCACTGACGTTAGGCCAGATGGTTTTACAGCTTGTAGAAGCTGTGCAGTTGTCAAGAAGCTGTGCCACCACATGAAAGCGCTGCAGGAAGAGGTCAGCAGACTGAGCAGCATCAGAGATGAAAGGAAAGCAGTTGAATGGCCCTTTTCCAAGCAACTGCAGCTTCAAGAGCTCAAACTTCCAACTGTTAGAAGAGAGATGGGCAGAGCCTGTGCCTGTCAGGGTGTGTGACATCCCAATCATAAGTGAAAAGGAGCATCCAAGGTTCATAGCTGCTCATGGTTGAAATGAACTACAAAAGTCAGAGGGTCTGCAAATCTTACAGAGTTTTATAGTAAATTACACACTTGGCATGGAAATTGGTTTGTTTGTCCCTGACCTCCTAGCATGAGCACACAACATGTGTTTTCGATAACAGGGTAGAGTGAAGGGGGAGAGATTAATTAAAAGGAAGGAAAGGAAGGAAAGGAAGGAAAGGAAGGAAAGGAAGGAAGGAAGTTGCGGAAGTTGTAGAAGTTGCGGAAGTTGCGGAAGTTGCAGAGGGAAGGAAGGATTCCAGGAAGGAAGGATTCCAGGAAGGAAGGAAGGATTCCAGGAAGGATTCCAGGAAGGAAGGATTCCAGGAAGGAAGGAAGGATTCCAGGAAGGATTCCAGGAAGGATTCCAGGAAGGATTCCAGGAAGGAAGGATTCCAGGAAGGAAGGATTCCAGGAAGGAAGGATTCCAGGAAGGAAGGAAGGATTCCAGGAAGGATTCCAGGAAGGATTCCAGGAAGGAAGGATTCCAGGAAGGATTCCAGGAAGGATTCCAGGAAGGAAGGAAGGATTCCAGGAAGGATTCCAGGAAGGAAGGATTCCAGGAAGGAAGGATTCCAGGAAGGAAGGAAGGATTCCAGGACGGAAGGAAGGATTCCAGGAAGGAAGGAAGGATTCCAGGAAGGAAGGATTCCAGGAAGGATTCCAGGAAGGATTCCAGGAAGGAAGGATTCCAAGAAGGAGGGAAGTTGCGGAAGGAAGGAAGTTGCGGAAGGAAGTTGCGGAAGGAAGTTGCGGAAGGAAAGGAAGGAAAGGAAGGAAAGGAAGGAAAGGAAGGAAAGGAAGGAAAGGAAGGAAAGGAAGGAAAGGAAGGAAAGGAAGGAAAGGAAGGAAAGGAAGGAAGGAAGGAAGGAAGGAAGGAAGGAAGGAAGGAAGGAAGGAAGGAAGGAAGGAAGGAAGGAAGGAAGGAAGGAAGGAAGGAAGGAAGGAAGGAAGGAAGGAAGGAAGGAAGGAAGGAAGGAAGGAAGGAAGGAAGGAAGTTGTAGAAGTTGCGGAAGTTGCGGAAGTTGCAGAGGGAAGGAAGGATTCCAGGAAGGAAGGAAGGAAGGATTCCAGGAAGGAAGGAAGGATTCCAGGAAGGATTCCAGGAAGGAAGGATTCCAGGAAGGAAGGAAGGATTCCAGGAAGGATTCCAGGAAGGATTCCAGGAAGGAAGGATTCCAGGAAGGAAGGAAGGATTCCAGGAAGGATTCCAGGAAGGATTCCAGGAAGGAAGGATTCCAGGAAGGATTCCAGGAAGGATTCCAGGAAGGAAGGATTCCAGGAAGGAAGGAAGGATTCCAGGAAGGATTCCAGGAAGGAAGGATTCCAGGAAGGAAGGAAGGAAGGAAGGAAGGAAGGATTCCAGGAAGGAAGGATTCCAGGAAGGAAGGAAGGATTCCAGGACGGAAGGAAGGATTCCAGGAAGGAAGGAAGGATTCCAGGAAGGAAGGATTCCAGGAAGGATTCCAGGAAGGATTCCAGGAAGGAAGGATTCCAAGAAGGAGGGAAGTTGCGGAAGGAAGGAAGTTGCGGAAGGAAGGAAGTTGCGGAAGGAAGGAAGTTGCGGAAGGAAGGAAGGAAGTTGCGGAAGGAAAGGAAGGAAGGAAGGGAAGGAAGGGAAGGAAGGGAAGGAAGGGAAGGAAGGGAGGGAGGGAGGGAGGGAGGGAGGGAGGGAGGGAGGGAGGGAGGGAGGGAGGGAGGGAGGGAGGGAGGGAGGGAGGGAGGAAGGGAGGAAGGAAGGGAGGAAGGAAGGGAGGAAGGAAGGGAGGAAGGAAGGAAGGGAGGAAGGAAGGAAGGGAAGGAAGGAAGGGAGGAAGGAAGGAAGGAAGGGAGGAAGGAAGGAAGGGAGGGAGGGAGGAAGGAAGGAAGGAAGGAAGGAAGGAAGGAAGGAAGGAAGGAAGGAAGGAAGGAAGGAAGGAAGGAAGGAAGGAAGGAAGGAAGGAAGGAAGGAAGGAAGGAAGGAAGGAAGGAAGGAAGGAAGGAAGGAAGGAAGGAAGGAAGGAAGGAAGGAAGGAAGGAAGGAAGGAAGGAAGGAAGGAAGGAAGGAAGGAAGGAAGGAAGGAAGGAAGGAAGGAAGGAAGGAAGGAAGGAAGGAAGGAAGGAAGGAAGGAAGGAAGGAAGGAAGGAAGGAAGGAAGGAAGGAAGGAAGGAAGGAAGGAAGGAAGGAAGGAAGGAAGGAAGGAAGGAAGGAAGGAAGGAAGGAAGGAAGGAAGGAAGGAAGGAAGGAAGTTGCCTAGGTAATCCTCCCAACCTAAATGAATCTATGATTTTATGATTGATATTTGAGTCGCCCTCCAAAAATTATATATGACACATTGTTATGTCTACTGTAAATTTTTACTGTTCTGGTTAAAGTTATGGGACACAGACTGACAAAATTCAGGATTAAACTGTGTTCTCCATATCTTGTATAGTAGATTATTTCATTATTTTAAGGATTGGAAAACAAGCTCCATGTTATGGAAGATGTTAATCATACAAGATACTTTACTGTAATTTACTCTGGTTTTATTTGAATATTCTAAAAACACAGAGAGATAATGATTAATTTTGTATTGCTGGGATTCATTTTATAGAACCTACCACAAGAAGATAAATTAATTCCTGTTCTCTAACTGCTTTGAAATAATAAATGTCTAGCTAAAGTCATGTGAACTATATCCAGAGTAGACTACGCAGTTACAACAGCTATTAGACGTACAATAAACCAATGAATCTACTTCCATTAAAATTTAATGAGAAGCATACCTTACTCCTTTCTCAACCTCAGTTGGTATAAATTTTTCCTGTGACCCACCTACTAGATAAAATCTACTTGCGGTTGTATTTATTAAAAATAACCCCTTATTTATATTAGCTGTGATCTTTAACTGAGTTTCTGAAGTTGTTCAAGTGTAAAAACCTTTAATGCCTGCAAATTGTTTTCCTTTTTTTTTTTTTTTAAACCATAAGATATAGTGAGTCAAATTTAGCTGTCTAAACATAGTTACCTAGTGGCAAGTTAGGATAGGTACCTGAACTATCCATATGGGACTGGCAGTTGGAGCACAAAAGATGTGTGAAATAATTTCTTCTGACAGTTAGAAGACAAGCAAGATGAGCCAATGGAGCTCAAATGGCTTCAGAGGTTGCATAATTATAGGTAGGTGATACCATCAGTCTCTGTGTTTTTACTAGTTAGTTACCTTTGCTTTACTACTTTGAGCTGTAAAACTCTTTGTTATACCAGTACAATCACCTGCTTTAAAGGATTATCAGTTCCTGGCATCTGCAGGTAAGTACTGCATCTTGCTGTTTTTACCTTTCTGTTGAGGCAGATTAGCAATTGCAGATATTTCAAAATAGCAGCTATATGAGATGTTACTTGCAGGCACAGCTGCTGGTTTTAAACTGTAGTGTATGGATTTTGTGTCATGGTGATAATGTTCTTTAAAACATTTCCTCTCAGCTCTCCAACTCATCAGAATACTTCCCTAACCAGCTTCCAAAAACTGTTATCCATATCTTTTCCCACATGTTTGCAGTATAGTTTCTTCCACAGGCAATACAGGATGTAGAGTGTGCAATTAACAATTCATTGCTTGGAACTGAATTAAGAGAATGAAATTCACTTGCTGGCTGTTCCACTATACATGACAGGCATCTGGCAACAGCAAGTGTGGTCAGAGTTCATCTGGAATCATCAAATTGTCTTTTGGACAACCAAAACATTCCTCTTACTATTTCAGGATTGTCACTGGTCATTGTCTGTGTGACATAAATAGCTGTTTCATGTAGTATTAAGTCTGCTCTCTGGACCCTGAATCTTCCTCCAGGTTTCTGAATGACTAAGTACCTGTCCGTTCTGTTTTATATTCTGTCTAAAATCTGCTACTTCAGGTCTATTTACTGTGAAACAATCAGGTCAGAATTAAGAGATCATATGAATCAGCAAAGTATGATCTTAATACAAGAAGTGTCAATAGAAAGAATTTGATTAATGGGAAATGGCTGAACATCTGCTCAGACCTTGTAACAGTATTTGTTTCATTTTTATTTTTCATTATAGATCCATGCAAAGCTGAATCCTCAGCTTGACTAACTCTCAAGCTATCTCAAATGCACAGAACAAGAAATAATTTCTTTTTGGTGCAAATAATAAAGTACCAGATAAAATCTTTGCTGAGCTGGAAAACAGAGAAGAATGTCTTCAGGGAAGTGCGAGAAAAGGCAGAATTGGAACTATCCAGAAACCAAAAATGGCACCTATTCATTCAGTCAAATAGGAGGAAAAATGTGCCACATAACTGTATGCCAACCTGAAAATACTTTCAGATTCTTCTATTAAAACACTGGAAGGTAAGACTGTGCCTTTGTATAGGGCCTATTGGCTACCAACAGTCTGTTTCTCAGCCATTTTTCCAGTTTGAATCCAGAGGCTTATAACTGAACATGAATAGTAAAAAGGGTTTGTTCATCTCACATAAACATCCAAATTACACTCTAGGTGCTTGGTTACACTTAAAGTCAAAACCTAAAAGAGTTAACATTGTCAGACGCAGTATTGTCATCATCGATACAGCATAGGGAGCTGAAAGCTTGCTCATTGGACCAATTCATTACTGTTTCCAAATCTCTCATCACAGCAGAATGTAACCATCGAAGTTATAAAAGTCTTCAGTGTGGAAGATTTTGCATGTGATTTCATGATATATGTAATGGCTAATTACCTTAAGAAATGCATTTAAACACATAAACCTCCTTGGTTTATATGTCTTTTTTAATTTTTCTTTGAGAAATCAACAGTTTTAGGATATAGACATATTTCAATCTCAGCAGGACAAACCACTGGTTAGAAAAAGAATCTCCTAGCTAGGGCAAATGATAGAAAGAGAATTGTGAGAAACTAGCAGAACTGTTTGAATAGAGAAAATGATGATTAAACAATTCTTTAAAGTGAACTTTTAAATATCCTTTTCATTAAAAAGAACTTGTGAAGCTCTCCATTTCCATTCATTGTTAGTACTCAAATTTGTCTGAAATAGTACACAAGCTGATATCTGAAGAAAAAAAATTACAGTATGTAACAGAGCCACTTATAGCTGCAGACCAGTTGCATATTTTAACCTCTGTTTACCCAAAACCAGATCTTAAAGGTAAACTATCATGCAAGATAATCAGTAATATTTATGAATCATGTTTCTGTCACAGGTGGAAACACCCATTACCCCCTGTACAGCCACCTGATTTTCTCAGCCTAGAAATCCTGCCCCTTTTGCCATCATCTGAGAGGCTTACCTGCCTCACTTTGCCCCATATGATCCCTGAATCCCAGTGATGGGATGGTAACTGAAGCCACATGTTCTAGATTGCCCCAGAAGTACATTAAGTCACTCCCATGGCCCACCCATGTCACGTGTGATTGCAAATGTTCTGTGATCTCACGGTTTCTTCAGAAGGCTCTGAAAGTCCGCATAAATATGTATCTATATATACATATATACATGTAGAAAATTAGATTAAGGATATATGTTTGTTTAATTATATATAGTCACATATATATTAGAAATATAAGCCTATAAATATAAGTGTATTCTAAAGAGGATGTACAATGTCTATAATTGCATATATATGAACCCTGAAAATTTTAATAATTATTTCTATATATGTAATAATAATTAATAATATAAATCACTATAAACACTTGTTACCATTTAATAAAATATATCTAAAAATATAATTTAATCTGAAAGATTTAACTAAGTCTAAACGTAAATGGAAAAAACAAACAACTTAAAAGACATCTTAGGCTCACTACTTCAAAGAGTTTCAATACCTCCTAACCCATTGTGGGGATGGAAATCTCAAGATGGGCAATGTGCCACTGAAGAAGGTAGGGGAATGCACACAAAACTGAACATATCTGTGGATCAGGTGATGACTCTGGTGAGGCCAGCAGTGAAACAACTGCTGAACACTGTGCCATGCAAAGAGGAGACTGTCTGGGGGAGTCTGGCCAAGATGCCCCAGACCATTAACTCCAAACTTCCAGAATGACCATACAAAATTATTGGGGAAACCTCTCAAGTTTGTGCTGTGCTGGATGATACAGGTATCGTGGTCAACTCTAATGGGAAGCCAGGACAAGAAGACAATATCTTATGAGCTTGCACAGGAAAATCACTGATGGAATTCTGAAAAGAATTATATAATTCAGAAGAAATTACAAATGGATTAGATATTTAGAAACACTGAATCATTAATCATTTAGAAACACTGATTTTGTTGAAAAGGGCATTTAAAATCATGTAGCTTCAACCCCTTTGCCATAGTTAGAGATTTTCCACTAGACTAGCTTGCTCCAAGCATCATCCAATCTGGTCTTGACCACTGTAGTTATGAGGCACAGCTTCTACAGGCAATCTTTTCCAGTGTCTCATTACACTCAGAATGAAAAATTTCTTCCTTAGACCTAGTTTAAATGTACTCTCTTTCTGTTTACACCTATTCCCCTTTGTTCTATTATTACATGCCCTTTTTAGAAGTCCCTCTCCAGCTTTTGTGCAAGCCCCTTTAGGTACAGAAAAGCTATTGACAGGTGGTTCATGTGTATCATCAGAAAAACAGAAACAGAAAAAAACCCCTGTGTTTCCTTTGACCTGAAATATATGTACAAAGTGGGGCACATGTTCTTAACTACAGTTTAGCTCTGGACTTAGCATCAAAAACACAACAGGATGAAAAAAAAAGGTATGAAAAGGAAAACTGAAGGAGAATGAGAGCTTAAAGGTGACGTATTTTGTGGTTTTTATTGTGCTGCTTATGGACGTAAAGTTTTGTGGTTACTGATGCATAAGTGTGTAACACCAAAGGCTATGCTGACTATTTTTTAGTTACCCAGCTTCTGAAAGAAAAAATGGATATGTAGCAAAGGATTCGAGATGATGAATTCATGTGCATGTAGTTCCCATCCCTGAGTATATGTTTCATAGGCTTTAAATTTTTAAACTGTGAAACTAAGCAGCTTTTCCCAAGCACTGGGATTTGAGGGTTGAAAAGGTTATTTCTCCATTTTCTTCAACACTGCTGAAAATCAAAACTGTGCAGGCCCTCATCCTCAACCAGAAAATTATGGAGTGAAACAAATTGTAAAGGGGTAGAATTTTTTTTTCACAGCCCACAGCTAATAAGAAGAAGGTTTTTTCACTGACAAACAGAACCAAGTTACTGCTGTCAACAGGAGGTGAAAACTTTGAGGTAGACCTTGTGTAAACTTTGAAGTTTACACAAGAATGAGTTTAGTATTGATGTATAATCTATGCAGATGGGCAGCTTGAAGAATTTTTATAAACAAAATTCCTACATTGCTGAATCCTAAGGATTCTCTTTTTAGTGGCAAAAGATTTATGCTTATATTAAAAAAACCAACCCTAATGAAAAGATAATTCCTAGAAATTTAATAGCTTGTAGTCCTTCAGCAGCAAAATAAAACAATATCCTCTTGGGCACTCTGAAGTTGCACCTGACAATTTTGACAACTCAGCAGCCTATTTTGGTACACTCAAAGGAGAAGTGCATCCACTTTATGGTCTTTTCTTCATGGTTACTGTCAGGGTAAATGGCAATCTATTCTTCCTGTGCTGCACCTGTGCTGAAACCCTTCAGAGATGCTGCATTTACAGACATAATACATGGATACCTATAATACTGCTGAGGTAAAAAATACTTAGAGGATGCACACATGGTTTTTGAAATATATAAAGCTTTGCATTTTGAAGGGAGTCCAAAGTGTTTGGGTTTGGATGTGGGGTGAGTTTTCCTTTTTGTGTTGTTTTTTTGGGATTTTTCGTTTCGAGTTTTTTGGTTGGATTTTTGGGGCTTTTATTAAATTTTGTCTTGGTTTGATTTTTTTGTTTGGTTGGCTGTTTTTTTTTAGGGATTTTGGGGTTTTTTGGTGTGGTGGGTTTTTTGTTGTTGTTGTTGTTGTTTGGTTTGGATGGATTGTTTGTTTGTTTGTTTGGAGTTTTGTGGGGTTTTTTTGTTGTTGTTTTTGTTTTAGATTACATAAAACTGTACCTCCATCAGAAGCAGAAAGTTATTCTGTCTGGTACAAAGATGTTGACAAAAAACCCTGATTCATCTGGTGCAGAAAGAAAGTTTTCCTTTGCAACCTGAGTGCATAAAGAACCCCTCAAAACAACAACAAAAAAAACTATGTAAGTGTTTTAAAATTGTATGTAGGATTTCTTCCAGGGATTTAATTTTCCCCACAGCATCATAACAATAATTGATATATTGTTTTGGCTGACTAGGGTAAGATTGTCTTTTACAATAAAACAAGTACTTCCCTGAATGAGGAGAGAGCTTCAACTCCAACAAGGTTTTCAACACTTTATGTCTTAATATCCTCATAGGCAAACTGAGGAAGTGTGGACTGGATTAGTGGACAGTGAGGTGGAGTGAGAACTGGCTACATGGCAGATTCCAGAGGGTCATAATCAGTGACAGAGGGTTTGTTCAGAGGCCAGTCACTAGTGATGCCCCACAAGGTTCAATACTGGGCCCAGTACTGTTTAACTTATGCATCAATTACTCAGATGAAGAAACAGGGACCTCATCAAGTTCACTAATAACATAAAGCTGGGATGAGTGGCTGATACACCAGAGAGCTGCGCAGCCCTTCAGAAGAAACTTGACAGGTTGGAGAGCTGGGCAGAAAGAAATCATCTGGAATTCCACAAAGGCAAATGCAGTGTCCTGCACCTGAGGAGGAATAACCCCCTGCACCAGCACAGGCTGGGGGCCAACCTGCTGAAAAGCAGCTCTGCAGAGAAGGATCTGGGGTTCCTGGTGGACAACAAGCTGTCCATGAGCCAGCAGTGTGACCCTAGGACCAAAAAGGCCAATAGTATCGTGGAGTGCTTTAGGAAAAACTTTGCCAGCAGGTTGAGGGAGGTGATCCTAACCCTCTACTCAACCCTAGAAAGGTAACATCTGCAGTAATGTATCCAGTGCTGGGCTCCTCAGTACAAGAGAGACAGGGAGCTCCTGGAGCAGGTCACAGAAAGGATTAAGGATCTGGAACGTGTCTCTTAAGGCTAAGAGCTGGGCCTGTTCAGACTCAAGAAGAGATGACTGAGAGGGGACTTATAGACATCAATGTCTATAAATATCTGAAGAGAAGCCAGGCTCTTCTTGGTAGTTCCAAGCAACAGGACAAGAGGCAATGCACATAAACAGATGCACAGGAAGTTCCACCTGAACATGAAGAAGAACTTCTACAATGTGCAAGTGACCACCCACTGGAACAGATTACCCGGAGAGGTTATGGAGTCTCCCTCATGGAGAGATTCAAGAACTGGATGCAATCCTGTGCCAAGTGCTCTAGGATGACTCTACTAAAGCAGGGAGTTTTGATCTTATGACCCACTGTAGTGTCTTCCAACCAGACCCAATCTGATTCTGTGTTAGAATGTTGCTGGCAAATACCATGCCATCTCTATAAATATCCTTTATCCTCTCTGGGGAAAGAAATATAGAAGCATTTTTATGGTAATAATCTTACTTAAGCTTAATAAAATAAATAGGGTTATGTTCAATTATATGGCAAACTGAGCACGTGAGTGGTGAAACTGAAAACTTTTTCTAAGCAAGTGCATCACTGAAAGCTTAGTAGTGTGCACATTTTTTGAAGCGTTACAAAGAGTCACAACTTCCATCAAAAGCAAAATCAATGAGGTTATTTAAGAATCAAGTTTTGTCCTTAACAGGACACAGGTAATCTCAACAAGACTTGGTTCTTTTAAGAAGAATCTGAAGATACTACTTAGCCTCCAAATGGATATCTGGTCATCTGTACAAATTCTTCTAGGCATGTAGTGCCTTTTAGGCAAAGAACTGGCTATTTTTTTCCTGACAAAAAAGCCAACTAGATACATACTGGTGGGGGGAGTAGGGGGAAGATCACTGAGAAATATGAGGAGATTAACTGGATATATCTGATTATGTGAACTTTGGTGAGTAAAGCCCCTGAAAAATTTATTTTTTGCTCTCAGGTTGACTGTTTCAGTCAAGGCATTACGATCAGCAGATTCTTGTTCTAGAGACTAGACAAAGGTAAAGTATAGCCCACAGGCAAATGCTTCTCCAAAAACTGTCAAGAAATGATCTTTCATATGGCTGTCAGTCATCTGTAAGAGCTGCATGTATTCCCTCATACAGCAGCTGTTGTGAAAATACAGTGCCCCTGAACTTTTTTCATAGTACAGGAATGGTTATAACCAGTTTATACAACCTTACTGCTGGGGAGTTCATCAAACAAAAACTGAATTTGTCAAGCATTAGCCTAAATTTTGCATCCATGCTAATTTACAAAACATTTTAATGAAAAAACAGCATGGCATTCAAGCCTGTTATCCTGGGCCTTCAGATCAGATTGATGCCTAAACCTGATTAAAGATAGCATCCAGCATGATCAATTCCTGCTGTTTGTTTGTGTCTTTGTAAAACAAGCTTATTCAAAAGGGTGTAGATGTTGTCTCTTATTTGCAACTGAGAAGCAACTTGATTAGTGCACAGTATGAGTAATATTTGCTGCTTTATCTTAGAAAAGTATCTTCTATGGTATACAGCTGGATGAAAATAGTTGTCAACAAATAGTTCACCAGATTCATGAGCAACTATCTCTGTCATTCCATGGTTGGACCTATCTTGCAGCAAACATACAGCAGAGTGTTGTGCCTTTATAATCCTCTTCATTCCCATCTAACATGCTCAGGGACACAGATTTTGGCAGATGAAAGTAGGATCATCTCAGTGTACAGGTTTTCCTTGATGCTGGTCTTCATCAGGATCACTATAAATTCAGCTTGAAATTCAGAATTATTTCAAGAAATTTGGAATATAAACACATCCCTGTTAAAATGTATCTCCTTTTCTAGTAACAGAAGAGAATCTCCTTCTCATTATTTCCCATTTCTTTTGCACCATACAACAAGGTCTGTTTTTCCATTTCACCTTGCCCTCAAAACCCTGCTGCTTGATACTTCTTGAACTTTGTCTTCTAATGGGTTCAAGCTGGATTTCCCTCCAGAAACATTATGTGTTTCAGTTTTAAATACTTTTCAAGTAGCCTTTCAGGACTTTTTTTTTGCACCTACATACACATTTTTCTGTGACATTATCTTTTGTATATGGCAGCCAAAATGGTAGCCCCTGCAAGGGAAGCAAGCAAAGGAAGACAGGGTATGCTTGTCTTGTGACTGGGAAAAGTGAGTGACTTCTACCCCCAAGCAGTCATCTGAACATAAACCTGAGTGTCACGCTATCATTCTTTTCTCTCCATGCATGGATAACTACTTTACCACTCACCAGGTACCTTGCATATTCCCTAATACCGCAATTTTTAATGAGCACAAACGTTACATTTAATCTTTGCCTTTACTACTTTTGCCTGACAGATTAAATGCTTTTCATTCCAGTGAAAATTAAAATACAGCATGGGAGGAGAAATAAATTTATAACCGCCAAAATCCTTACCCATGCTGAGAGAGAGATAGATTCAGTGCTTTTGAGCATTTGTGGAAATATATCTTGTGAGTCTTCTCCCTAGCCCTAATGAGGAATTGTGGTTATTAATTATAAAGAAAACATATCATTTCTACAAATTATTCTGCTTATTCTTCACTTTTGGGTTGGATTAAACTGTTTTATTCATGCATCTTTTGTGATATTTTGCTTCTTTTCAGGTGTTTATGAAGTTAACACAGAAGGTACTAAAGAAGCATTAAAGTACACTTTGAAATGTAGTCGGTCCAGATCTCCAGTCTTGTTTACCAATCCAAAGAGTATTTTAATACATATGCAAGAAGACTTATAAAATATGTAATATGAACTAATTAAAATATAGTGATTAAAAAAATGAGATTACCCCTTTTCAAAAAAAAAAAAAAAAAAAAAAAAGTAGTTGTGGAAAGAAGAAGGGGGGCAAAACTAAAGAATATTGGAAAGTGACAAAAATTGCAGTCACCAATCCTGACTTCCCCCACACAGTACAAGCTAAGGTGGTATGAAAAAGAAGAACGATCAGAATGGAAAGTTATACATAAATATACAGTTAAAACAGTATGGAAATTACAGGGGGAGGTGCAGTTGCTACTCCCTGGATCAGCATGCCCAACTTCCCATACACAATGTGAGAGGGACTAACTGGAGGGTGGAGCAGAATGGAGACACCACCACTAGGCTCTGTTGAAATCCTTGCAAAGGAGGGAACTCAGTGGTGTCTCATAGCTGATAAGCCATATAGCAGCTTCAACAGAGGGAGAAAACAAATATCCTGCTGTTGAACCAGCAACTGTGGTGAAGCCAGATACAATACAGACGCTCAAAGTTACCGACCTCCAAGGTAGGACCAGACCTCATTGTCAAATGTTATGAATTTTTCTGTATCATCTCTGCACTTTATCTCTATAATAATCAGCCAGTTTATAATCCTAGTTTAGAACAACATTTGTCTTACTGTTAAGCATCTAAAGCTGCACAGGAAGAGTCTGTAGGAACATTACTCATGATGAGTAATGATTGTCATATATGCCTCTTATTCCATCTACTAAATGATTACTTCGCACATATCACTGGAATGGTGGTCAGGATAAGCAACAAATAACTTAGTGCTATTTGAAAAAAATAAATGAAAAATAAACCTAATTTTAAATATTTATTTATTTCCATTTTGAAGATAAAGCTCACCTAAATATAGACATCTGTGATGGAAACACCTGACAGTGGATGGATGGGCACTTTACAACATGGTTCATGATGTTTTCAGATGTCTATTTCAGATTTCATGTGCTATGTCTTAAAATTGCATATTTCTATCCGTCTCTGTATAAAGGATACTTAGAGTGATTATCTCAGACCAAAGCCTGAAACTTACATTCATATCATCTACCTTCCCTGCAGTCGTTGTAAATGTATGTTAACTCAAAACCTGCTTAACAGCAAATAACAAAAAAGGATTTGGGTTTTGTTTTTTTGTTATGTTTGTTGTGGTTTTTTTTTTTTTAGTGGACAACTACTCTTAAAAAGATTACAGTACTCTGTTCTCCATAGTAAAAATCTCAGACTGTTGAGACAAGTCTTAGAAAAAAGGAATACTGGATGAAGCTGTAAAAGACAACAAATAACTGTCACAATTCTAAAAAAGGCCTCCCCTCAGACACTGAACAATGCTGAAACCAAGTTGTGGTGATAAAAAGATTAAGCTTCAGAGGAGCACTAGCTGTCATAAGTACATTCATGGAATTTGGGCTCAATTTCTTATATCAAACTATGCAATGCCTCTAAAAATGTGAAAAAAAAGTCTGCTAGAGTCTGCTAGAAGCTTACCTATTGGATGATCACATGGATAAATACATTATGTTGATAGGACTTTGTATGTCATTTTTAATGAAAATAGTGTGTTGAGTATTGCAGACAAGAGTGTTCTTAAGCATTATGTCCCTCTTCTTTTCTCTGAATGACCTATGCAATCTAAGTATATAATTAAGACTGTTGAGTTCTTCTGAATCAATAAACTCTGTATTCTCTGTGAAAAATTTAAAGCACAGAGCATTTTTAGAAGGAAGGATGAAAAAAATAATAAAACATAAATTATAGATTTAAATATTTCATTATGGAAAATGTTCCCTTTGAAGATTTTACAGAGTTTTCACACATCCTTGGTTAATTTTTTTAATACAAGTTTACCAGTATACGTTATCACATAGATCCCAGATCTCCTCAATTCTAAATTACATGAAAGCAACATATTTTCAGTAACAATATAGCAAAAAAGAATAAATTGGACCACATTCTGAAAAATAAACCTGTTACAAAAATCACAGCTTTGAAATTACTTTGAAATTACCTGAATGCCATGTCTGTACAGAGAGGAAAGAAGAAACAGGTTTGCGCCAGCTTTCAAATGAGAGACTTCTGATGTTGCTTGTTTCCCACTCTTCTCCTCCTACCCTTCAATCTATCTTGACCTTCTTTCTTAAAAACAGAAAGAGAGCAACTCTACTTCTGAACTTTCACCTGTCTGGTGTAACAAACTGTATAGATGCAATAAAGAATCTCCTCTGAGTTTACTGATTGTCTAGTTTAAACATAACAAGTTATAACAAGTTACCCTTCTCTCAAAAAATATCCTAAAGAACATTTTATAGACAGAAAATATTTTAAAACCTTGAATATGACATCTAATGTCAAATTTTAAAAAAGCTGGTATGACTACCTTATAATAATAGAAAATAATTAAGTTAATTGTAGTATCTGAACTAATTAGTTCCAAGTTCCCCCTCTTATTATATCTAAAATGTTCAGAACATGTTTTTAAATCAAATAAAATAGAGAATGCTTAGCCTAATTTTCTGTATTATGTACTGTGGGTTTTATTGTTTTTTTTATCATAAATATCTACATAGACATTTAATTAAAGAATATGTTTTTCTTTCAAGGTTAGATGTGTGAACTCAGTAGTCTCTAAGTATTCTTGCTGTTCTGTGTCTTGTACTACTATTATTTATTGGATAAATAAATAAAAAACCCTTCTTAAAAATAAACAAAGCACCAATAAAGTTCTGAATATTTCTGAAAACTTTCCATATAAAAATAATTATTTTAGAATAAGTGCATGAGAAGAACTTTTGTACAATAAAATGTTGGTGAAATGTGATTTTCTTATTTTCATTTGCTGGTCTACATAATTGCATGTTTAGTTTGCTAGCCATATTGTAAGTGAATTACAGCAGCATAGAGAGAGTTTGGAAAGAAATCTCAGGCAGTCTCAAGCCTTTATATTACTATCCAGCTTGCTGTTTTTCAGTCTATATTCTTGGAATTTGCAAGGGTCTAATGTACTAATATGTGAAAAACAACCAGGCAAAAAAGATACAGTGTTATGAGAAAGGCAGCAGGAGACTATTTTAAGCTACTGCATTCCAAAATTAAAAGAAGGATTCTGTGATCAAGAAGTCTACTACAGGTAAGTGAGGAAGGAAGGAAGGAAGTTGCGGAAGGAAGTTGCGGAAGTTGCGGAAGGAAGTTGCGGAAAGAAGGAAGTTGCGGAAAGAAGGAAGTTGCGGAAGGAAGTTGCGGAAGGAAGGAAGTTGCGGAAGGAAGGAAGTTGCGGAAGGAATCCAGGAAGGATTCCAGGAAGGATTCCAGGAAGTTGCGGAAGGAAGGAAGGAAGTTGCGGAAGGAAGGAAGGAAGTTGCGGAAGGAAGTTGCGGAAGGAAGTTGCGGAAGGAAGTTGCGGAAGGAAGGAAGGAAGTTGTGGAAGGAAGGAAGTTGTGGAAGGAAGGAAGTTGCGGAAGGAAGTTGCGGAAGGAAGTTGCGGAAGGAAGGAAGTTGCGGAAGGAAGGAAGGAAGGATTCCAGGAAGGAAGGATTCCAGGAAGGAAGGAAGTTGCGGAAGGAAGTTGCGGAAGGAAGTTGCGGAAGGAAGTTGCGGAAGGAAGTTGCGGAAGGAAGTTGCGGAAGGAAGTTGCGGAAGTTGCGGAAGTTGCGGAAGTTGCGGAAGTTGCGGAAGTTGCGGAAGTTGCGGAAGGAAGGATGGAAGGAAGGAAGGAAGGAAGGAAGGAAGGAAGGAAGGAAGGAAGGAAGGAAGGAAGGAAGGAAGGAAGGAAGAAGGAAGGAAGGAAGGAAGGAAGGAAGGAAGGAAGGAAGGAAGGAAGGAAGGAAGGAAGGAAGGAAGGAAGGAAGGAAGGAAGGAAGGAAGGAAGGAAGGAAGGAAGGAAGGAAGGAAGGAAGGAAGGAAGGAAGGAAGGAAGGAAGGAAGGAAGGAAGGAAGGAAGGAAGGAAGGAAGGAAGGAAGGAAGGAAGGAAGGAAGGAAGGAAGGAAGGAAGGAAGGAAGGAAGGAAGGAAGGAAGGAAGGAAGGAAGGAAGGAAGGAAGGAAGGAAGGAAGGAAGGAAGGAAGGAAGGAAGGAAGGAAGGAAGGAAGGAAGGAAGGAAGGAAGGAAGGAAGGAAGGAAGGAAGGAAGGAAGGAAGGAAGGAAGGAAGGAAGGAAGGAAGGAAGGAAGGAAGGAGCTTAAGAGAGAATAATATACCAATCTAGGAAGCCGGATGTGTGTAACTCTATTTATACTTCTTCCTCACTTACCTTCCATATACTAGTTTGACTGCAAATTTTGGTCTGTAAAAGTTAGAAAGAATGCCCATACTACACATAGCAGTGCAAAATTACTTGGATTCCCTTGGTCCTGCTGAGGTAATATATCTGCAGAGCTCAGAGGAGGGAAGTCCTAGTTCTGGGGATTCTTGACATAGCTAACTAGCTCAGAACAAATAGCATGTGCTCTGTCATTATGTTATAAGGATATCACAGGTTTTGCTTTTTTTGGTTCTATAATATAAACTATTTCACAAAAAAGAAACCCAGCATAGCCTCTTTGTGTAGCACTATAATGGCATAAACATACAGTAAACTCTAAGGCAAAATTAGTTATCCCTGGGAGTACAATAGATCTGATTCATATGCTACACCATGCAATGGAGAAAATAAAGGAAAACCTCTGTAGATACTAATAAATTGAAAATGGACAGGCAGTTTCCAGGCTTTGGAAAGCTACTATTTGTGTGATTATATTGCTGGAAAAGTTCTGTAAAATATATTTATCTTATGCCAACAAGTATTTGCCCAAATAGTCATCTGGGAAGTGTTGAGGATTTAACACAGGATAAGAAATTATTCTTAAAAGTGTTGCTGCCATGTGGCTACCTTTTGTTGCCGAGTAAGGATGTTTAGTAATGGGCTGTTTGAGGAATTTGACTTTAGGCTAGGAAGTTGAAGAACTTTATTTTTATAGATGAAAGAGGAGTAATTTCTTTGCAAGAAATCCTACTGGAGATGATAAGTTTTTCCCAATTTTATGACTGTGTCATGCAGAGGTCATTCAGATAAGCTCCTTCTAGCTAGTTGTTAGTAGCATGTTTTTTTCTCATCCTGCTTTTGCTGTCTCTTTACCTTGTTCAGGTCTGCTTCTTCCTCTCTTGTTTGCATTCTGTTTCTGAAGTTAGTTGTTGTGACTTTGTCATTATTCTTTCAATAAAGCTCTCCCTTTTGATAAGTGAAGGGAAAACAAGGCAGAACACATAGGTGGCACAGTAGAGCACTTGTGTCTCCATGCAAGGACAAAACCTTGTAGGAACAACAGCAAAAAAAAAAAAAAAAAAAAAAAAAAAAAAAAAAAAGCGGGGGGGCAAGTTTCCCACTGTTTCTTTATTTTGGTCTCTCTCATAAGATTTGAGAGAGCTGTTTTTGTAGAAAAAGATGAAATAGGAATACATAAAGCCCATGTAATTAATAGTAAAAATCATATCAAATTTGTACATTTAAAATGTCATAGTGACCCTGGCCAAGTGTATTATCTGGATTTCAGTACATGATTGCTCACCAACTTACAATACTGCATATCCAAGGTGACAGTGTATGTGCATATGATTGTGGGCGTATTATACTTTCCTTCCATCTAGTATGAAGAAAAGCAGTCAATCTGTAAAGACAAACACTTCCTTACTTTTTCATGTGTGGGAAGTGGGCAAACTAGAACATCATGTTCCCTTGCTCAAATCTATGTAAATGGAAGTTAAATGCCTTTGGAACAGCTAAAAAAATAAATTTAAAATAAGTAAATAAAAAAGAGAGAAAGAACAAGAAGCAGAAATCACTTCTTTGGCTCTGTTTTGAATTAGGCTTGGCATTCAGAGAAGATGCTGGGACAGCTGCTACAGGAAACTAGGCAGGAACAGTTAAAGTATTGTATAAAAAATAAGAAAACAACTTCTAGTTAAAAAATGCAAAGCCATAGCCATTGGTAATATACATGGAAATATACTTGGCAGTAGCTGCAGAACCAGGGAGAGAATGCAGATGGCTAAATGGCAGCATTAGCAGCATCCTCTCCCACTATGCTCTCTAGGGCAAAGCACATTCCTGAGATTCGTGCCTTGTACCCATATTGTCAAGGGAGTTCATGTTCTGAGATCACCACTGTAGCTTGAACTGAATGGTAATGTTACCTTTCATGGGAATAGCTAATACATTAGTTATGTAAGTAACACACACACACACACACACACACACACACACAAAGTCTAATTATTAAATGGATATAAAATATGTATTATTTTTATAGTTCATAGCCGTATATAACAAAAATTTATTTCCACTAACTATTCAGGAGAGCCAAAGGTGAAAAATTCACAGGTGTCTGCAATTTATATAAATGTTGCTCAAGCAAAATGTTGTGAAGTCATTAACTAAATAGGCTTTACTACATCCCCTTTCAGATATATCTACACTGAAGGATGTGTAGAAAATAGTAAGCAGTTACAGTTAAAGCGATAATTTCCTAGAATGTTCTGGAAAAGGTTCAAATCAAATTGCTTGGTGTTTAATATTAGTTAATAAATATTAATAAATTTTAATATTTGTCGTGGTTTGACATGGAAGTGAATTTTTTTCCAGGAAGTTGGGTCAAACCAATCAGTGGTCAGGTTTGGATATTGGCACCTGGAGTGACCACTGAAAGTATGGACACGCCTCTGAGAACACAGGGGGTTAAAAGCAAGAACTCCCAGGGGAACTGTCTCTTTGGTTCCGGTCGTCAGAGAGTGCAGACTCTCCCCTGCCCAGCCATGGGCTGGGTGGGGGAGGGGAAGCCACGCGGCCTTGTCCAGGTAGGCCGAGGGGCTGAAGGTCTGAAACCGAGCCAGCTCCTGTGGACGGAAGGGTGGAAAGAAGCAGAGATGCCTTTGTTCCCCTCCCTCCCACAGAGGGAAAGTGACAGAGAGCCTGACGGCACCTGGAGATTTGCCAGCAGAGGAGAAGGAGAAGTGGGGGGGGGGGGTGATGCCCAGCATGGGAGACGGGATGCTGGATCGAGATATCAGCCGTCCAGGGAGTCTGAACTTTTAACCCTTTCCAGGAAATGAGGGCTTTGTAAAATATTACTCCTCCTTGATTTGTAGTGGAAGAGAGACAGTCCGGGACCTGAGGTGTTAGAAGAAGAAATATTTAGGTGGGAGGAGATGATGAAGTAGCTTTTGGCTGGACTTTTCTTGTTAGCCATGGACTGAACCAAAATCTCCTGCAATAGAGACTGCATTTTAGGGGGATGCAGTGGTGACCCAAGGAGACCTGCTTCAGCTTCTAACAGCACAGGAATGGCAAGAACAGAAGAAAGCTGAGGAGGGAATGGTGATACCCTCTGTCTTCGGGAAAGAAGATGATCTCTGTTCTTGGACCCTTGGCCCCAGGGGAAAATGGGGGGAGACTGTAGTCCCAAGATGAGGACCTGAACTGTTGTATCTTTGGGTCCATGGCAAAGCATCCTTAAAGGAGCCCTATGAGCAGTCTGTCCATGCACAGTGGTGAGAGCACTGTGACATGGAAAGGAGAGTGTCACACTGGCAGATTTTCTCCGAGTGGTTGCCATGTGTGACAGGGAAACACAGGAGGTGGCAACTGTGTTTCCTGGGGGGTCTGTGGTGCAAGAGAGACTTCTCTCTCCCTTGATAGCTTGAGTATTGATTATCTGAAGGGTGGTAATTTGATCAGGAATCCCGGGTGATGTTTCATGGTGGGTGTTTTAGGAATTGGGAGGAGGAGGGGTGTTTTAAAAGGTCTTCATCCTGGATTTAGTTTATGTGTTTTCTGTAGTAGTAGTAGTTTAATGAAGTTTTTTTTCCCTTTGTTATTAAGCTTGGGCCTGCTCTGCTCTGTTCCTGATAACATCTCACAGCATTTATTTGGGGAAGGTGCATTTTCATGGGGGCGCTGGCATTGCGCCAGTGTCAAACCATGACAATATTGAAGTTCTAAATAAGTCTAAAATGTATGTGAAAATAATTCAAACAAAAGGTGAATTAATTGTAAAATATCCCAATAATTATAAATTAATGTATCAATTGAACACTATTTATTATGAGAGCCGGAAAAACATTTCTTAAGAAAACAGGGACAGTCCAAAGTGCTGTACTATCCTGTAAGCATCAACCCACTTCATAGTACAACATTCAGCAAAGCATAAGAGACTGAAGATTGTAAAAATCTTCATTTCTTACAGAAATTGCAGAAAAGGAGAAACTCAAGATCCAAAAAGATTTGTTAGGTACACTGTGGGACTTAAGCTGAAATCAGGCATGTAAAATTCCTCAAAATCTTACTTTGACTTTCATTTCTCTTGAGACCATATTGCAGTAGTCACTTTTGAAGGCATATCACTGTAGTAACTTGAAATTCCCTTGAGCACCTAGGGTAAGATTCATACCTCTTGACTTTAACTGTCTGAAAATTAAGCACCTAGATTAAGTAAAGGTGTTTCCTTACCTAATCAATAAAGACATATAGGTGCCTTCAGAACATGATTCATTCCACCCTAAAATGAGATTCAGTATTAAACAGCAACTAGATGTGGTTTCCCATGGAATTCTTTTTTGAATCATGTGTTTGTGGTAGGCTGAACACCATTGCCCGGTTGGGTATGAAAAGCCTACTTGTGTGTGTCATCTCCTTTACATGATCATGTCATTTGTTAAAAAAATTAAAGTATTGTGCTGTCACCTAATGAGACATAATCCATCAACAAAATTTTCAGAAAGTCTTCTGTTTAGTTTATCAGTATAAACACACACAGACAAAACCATACATAGCCCTTCACATACAAGCAATTTATCCATAATTACAGAGTTGTAGTAGTAGCTGGGAGTCCAGCGACAATTATAGCATTAGAAGTAGAGGTTGCATGGACACATCCGTTAATTTTAAGTGTTAGATGAGCTGTCTCATAAGGTTTTGTTTCTGTTTACCTTGCCTACTATTCTGAAGACTTTGTTCTCTCAAGCAAGCAACCTCCTCCCATCTCTCTGCCCTTAGATATGATCTAAGTTAGAAGATTCTTGGTATAATACAACTTTTTCCTTCTCATTTTACTCTGATTTTTAGATTCAGTACTACATCAGCTTGTCATTTACTGATACCCTTGAGAAATACCAGCCCTTTGGCTCCTCACCTTATTAGTCAGTCAGTTCTTGGAAAGATTTCACATAAAGTTTTTACAATTTAGTGTTTCATTGCAGATTAACACTTTTATGTTCTTCAGCCTTTTATTCTGGCAAGGATTTCTTGTACCAAAGGAAAATGGTAATTTCCCTAGGATTTTGTTTATTGATTTTTATGACACATCACTTTAGCATTATAATGCTAAAGTTATTTTCTATCATGACCATAAGAAGGGATCACCTAGCAGATGACTCTGTTTGCCTTCATCATCTGACTACATATGACCATATCCTCTAGGTATGTCATCACCACAAATTCAGCCACTTCTATATCAGCCAGGGTATCAAAATTTTGATTGAGAGAGGAGGAAACACTGTGGTATTCAGGAAGAAGATTGTAATACCTTTGACAATTTTAATGTGTGATACATATCCACTTCACATAGAAGGAAGTATATTCACAAAAAAGATCTGATTTCTCTATTATGTATCCAATACCCAAATATGTCAAATAGGCCATAGTGAAAAGACATATTTGTGGAAGTCTGGGAGTTGGATTTCCATAAAGGTATAATGTATTGAACCTTGGTCTTTCACTTCTTCTGTTGGTGGAAGGAACAAGTGAATACAAGAGAATATTCTAGTGGTTTTCTGTTTTTTTTTTTTTTTTCAAATGTCAGAACAGAATCATTGGCACAGTTATTATCTGAGAACAGAAGAGTTTATCATAACAAAGCCACAGAGGGACTAGTCACAGGGAAGGGACAAAATTACTTGATCTTAGAGAACAGAATTGCTTTCTCCCATTTTGATCACTTTTTCTAATGATTTTGCTGCAGCTGTTATATTGTTTTCTTCTTTCAGGGTAATTTTAAGAAAATAATTTTACACACTGTGAGCTGTACATCTATGCTTTTCCTCCTACTAACCATTTTTAGCTTTGCATCTTTGTTTTTCCTGTGTCTCTATCTTGTGTGACTGACTTATAGTGGAAAAGTACCTTTCTTGCATTCCTACAAATCTAAGAGAAGGCTGTGTTCAAGCAGACTTCTTAATTTATTTTCCTTACCTATTCAGACCTAAGAAGGAGTGTGAAGGAACTATAGTATCTGGCTACTCCAAGAAGGCAGTGACCAGTGCCTCCATTTGGAGGTTAATGAATAGTGGTATGTTTCATGGGTCAATACTGAGTCGAATCCTCTTAAATTTTTTTTTTTTTTTGATGACCTGAATCGTGGGTCAGAATCTTTGCAGATGACATAAACATCCTCAACACCTTTGCAGATGACATAAAATAAGGAGAACTGGCTGCACAAATGGCAGCCGGTCCTCCTTATTTTATACTGTCATGTAGAAGAACCTTGACAGACTGGAGAAATGGGCTCACAGAAACACCATTAAGTTCAGCAAAGGGAACTGACAAAGTTCTGCTCCTGGGTAAGAATAATTCCCTGCATCAGTAGATGCTAAGGGCCACCCAATTGCAAAGTAGTTTACAGTAAAGGGCTAGAACACTGTATTGTGAAGGAGTCAAGATATTTTCAGTGGTTCCCAGTAGCAGAACCATAGGGAATGGTCACAAACTGAACCACAAGAGGCTCCTTCTGAACATCAGATGCCAAAATAAAGCACTTTTTTACTCTGAGGTTGAGTGAACACTTGCACAAGGCTGCCCAAGGAGGTTTTGAGGTCTCCTTTCTTGAATATATTGTGAACCTGGTCCTGGGCAACTGGCTGTTGGTGACCCTGCTCTAGCAAGAGGGTGGGCCAGCTGACCTCTGGAGGTGCCCTGAAACATCAGATCTCTGTGGTTCAGCAGTACTGTTATTCTGTGTATGCACATATACACATGTGCCTACGTAAACATATATTATGGATGTACACAAATATGCAGTAAGTACCATGCCTCCATTATATGTGAATATCTGTGTGTGAATATCTGTGAATATGTGCACATACCATGTATGCACACACATATGAATAAAGAGAAATGCAAACATCTGCTTGTATTACTGAGCTGCTCTTATTTGCATTTCATGTAGGCATTTAGCACATACAGTGCATGTATTAGGCATATGAATAATGTTAAAGAATGCCTCTAGAAAACTTCACTCATGTTGCACAATGAAAACTATAAGTGAGAGCTAAATATATTTTGGAATTTTGATAGATATGATGCAAATGATCAATTTGTTTTAATGTACTGCTGACTCTTGGCCTTAATGATGTAGGTCATGTAATAACAAAATCTTTTAAAACTGTGTGTGAGATTAATAACATGGTTTAGTCACTTCTGGTTTTTACTTGTTTTTCTGCTTAATTTTACAATAGTTGTTTGCTTGTTTGTTTTTATTGGAGTGGTATGGAGAAGTACTGTTAAAGCATTTTGTTGTACTAGTCTCGAATTAATAGAAATTGCTATTTTATGATTAGGCAATATGAAAAATACTTGTTGATGTAGACATAAGACATCTGGAATTTTAATTCTTGTATTTCATCTACCCATTAGATCCTTACAAGGACTATAAAGAATTCTAAATGTTGAAAATAAGTGATGCATGAGATACAATATTAAATTTATTAATTTTAGTGATAATGTAAGTTAAGTGATAATGCCTATTCTTAACAGCTTGATGTGCTAAGGAGAAATATGTGATTTTGCCTTTGGTTCTTTACTGTATCTACAAATGGCCAGATGGCCAGTGTCAAGAGCTGCTGTTGGAGAAGTAAGAGGCAGAGGAGGGATTAGGTTAGATAAAAGATGCACTTCAAACTGAAAAAGAAATTGAGCACTGGTAAAATATCAATTCAAGGAATATGAAAGCTCTTCAGGGATATCCTACAGATAGAAATCAAAGACAGTAAGAAGAAAATATCATTAGCATAAATACAAATTAATCCTTTGGACTACAATTAGTGGAAAAATTACAGACTCTTGAAACTCATCAGCAATTAAAATTATACAAAAATATTACCAAAACCAGAAAATATATCCTACTTTTTACATTTATAGCTGGGCTTTATTAAGAATTTGTCCAGCAACAGTGTTCTCACTGCTGCCTCTCTTCCAAGCTCATGGTACAATGAAGAAAAAATGGAAAAAAAAAAAAAAAAATAAAGGCTGTAATGTCCACACTGAATTCTAAAAAATTAACTTTGGGACAGAGCATTCCAAGCATCAGCCCAACAACCGATCTTATGAAATTATTTTTTTAATGTAAAGATCTTTGCAGCTTAAAAAATGTGTGGTGAAAAATTACCAAAAAATTTCACACAATAATCAATTTTATAGATACATGCATGCTTACATACATATGCACTTACATATATATGCTTGCATAAATACCTAAATATATAAATATTTATATATAAAACCACTTAAAGCTTTTAACACTTAGCCATTTTTTTATGAATAATCTGTCCTTTCTACATAATCAGAATAATATCTAAGCCCTTATTGTTGAAAATTTCCCTGCATCTAAAGCCCATCTATTAAGAGGCCTGGGAAAATAATACACCATCTACATAACACCTGATTTTTGTCTTTTATCAAGATAATTTGTCTCAGAACTGTGAAAACTGGCACCTTCACACTTGAAACTGTGCTACTGGCACCTTCAAAGGAGCAATACAGAAGAAAGCTGCAGAATGGCTAAATCAAACAGGAACCAATAAATCAGTATTATTGGGTAGGTGCAGCTTTACTGAAGCCGAACATAATGAAATGGCTGAAATATTTTGAAATATATAGAGATTACCAATCAAATTGGAATGTATTGGGCAGGTCAAATAATTCCATTGCTGAGCTGTCTAAACAGCATCCTGTTTGACCTCTTCTGGTTGGAGGAAATTATCAGTTTTCTTTAGAAGTGCAGGCATGTGTGGTGTAAGAGGTATTTATTACCTGAAAAAGGAAAATGGTGAGACTGGACATAAGACAGAAGGCTGACCTGCACAAATTTTAGTCTTCTTTGAAATGCTCCAAGATGCTTGAGTAATTAAAGGTCTGATGAACATGAAACTTTAGGACAGGCAAGTGAAGAATGGCTATAGGACTTATTAAGTCCTATAAACTTATGCTTAAACAAGTGAGTGAAGCCATGATAATTTTCTTGACTTCCTTTCCATTGACTATCTTTTCATTAAGCTAGACATTTGGCATTAGGTTTTTGACTCAGAGTGGATAACTCCATACGTGCATGTTTGGCTGCAGAAGATTTCAATAAAGTGCCTATGAGTAAACAGTGATCAGAAGTCTTACCAGCTTCTTCAGTAACCGCATTGTGAATCATAAGCGGAAACAGATTTGGAAAAAGAAGAGGTATTCACGGGCACAATGGAAAAGGTAAAATATTTTTTAATGTGTATTTGTGAAGAGTTCAGCTAGATTTTATAGTTAGTGAAACAACCTTGGGAACGTTCTAAAAATTTACCCTCACAGATTGGTATGCGTACAACCTTTGTTCCTAATGTGTCCTTTATCTCCCTTAAAACTCAACAGTAATCATTAAAATCTGCATAGGGATATCTGCTCATTTAGGCATCTCTATATACTGTATTCATTTCATTATAGTAGGTCTCAGGCTGTAGTTCTCAATTTGATATTAGGAAGGGAGAGATTAAGATGCATCATATAGTATCCTTATTACCATGGCTACCTGCAACATCACTTTTGAGTTAAAGCAGAGTGAAGTATCATGTAAAATAATGCACTCAGGTCAATGACTTGGTTGAGTTTTAATTGCCAGGGCATGTTTTAGGAAAATATTCCAGTTTATCATCTGCAACTGGCTCAAATTCATGGGACTCAGCCCCTGAGCAGCATATGAGTGCATAGTAGCCCCACTTGTCAACATCTGTTGTGCGTGGTGGGGCATTCATCATGTGGGTGCCTGTGGTTCTGTCTGTACCAGATGTATGCAAATATTGCTGTGTGCAGATTCACCCCAAGGAATGTAGCTCATATCAGGCTTTTTGGAAATTTTGTTGTAAGTTTGTGATGTTGGTTTCTGCTTCTTTAACAGATGGTAACTAAGCTGTGGCACAGTTGAAGTTGCATATGGGATTAGCAAAAATCTGCCATGTCTCCTGTTCCTTATTGAAGCTCTTAAGTTGTCAGGCCTCTGTAATTGCTTTCTCAAGCAATTGACACATGAGTGTCAAGGTATCAACTTTTTGACATGCAATGATCTGTGATTCCATAAACTATATGACCCTGTATCATCTTGTACTGAAGTCTGCAAATGAAGGTGGTAAGCTTGGCTATGATTTAAAGCATGTAAGAAAATTTTCCACTTATTCACACTCTGCATAAATCAGTCAGAAATGTAAAGAAACAAAAGAAGGAATTAATGAGATTAAGAGCTATTAGAAAGGGATAAAGTAACCAAACTCACCAAAACCAGAATGTTATGATTATTTTTTTTTTATCTGAGACAACTTAGTGAAGATATAACTTGATATACTCAATTTGTGACTCCACCAGATACAGAGGAGTTATTTTCTAATTTTTCTGTTTTTCTTCTGATTTTCCTAAAATAGTCTGGTCTTAGTCTTGTCATTATCAGTCTTCTAAGTAAATTGCCTTGGAATACATATCTCTGTTGAGAAGTCATTTGTGACCATTGCTATCCACAGATCTCCAAAAATTCTGTTAAACATTTTAAAAATCATGTTAAATGGTGTTTTCAGGGTTTTTCATTATCCCACTTTGCCAGAAAATTTAGAATTATTGCATTATTCAAGCAAAAGATAAGTATACAGCTCTGATCTGCAGTGTCCTTAATTCATTCTCAGCAATCCAGTCATATTAAGGTGAACATTTCCTCAACAAGTAAAAAACAAGGACAGCAACTTAATGACCCATTTACTTACACTCTAATAACAGTCTGCATAAATTGTATTACTTACAAGCTCCAAATACTACAATTTTGTGCAACTTCATTTCCTTTCTCACCATTGATAAGTGCAGAAGTATTGACTAAAGAAGTCAATCAAGAGCTGATTTTTTAAATAAAGATTTTAATATGCAATTAAAAAATAGTATTTATTAAAATTATGTAAATAAAGGATGTACATTAAATTCATGTATTAGGGACATCACAATATGTAGATTTCCAAGCAATATACTTATCTTACTGCTGAGTGGAAAAGATCTTTTTCCAGGCAGCTGATCATGCAGAAGCAGAGTAGAGAACGAATTTGGTCCTTTTATCTTGATAGTAAATCACTAGAAAAAAAAAAATAAAAAGGAAGGATAACCCTTTCTTTCCATAACCCCTCCTGTATCAGTGTAATACGAGTATATGGTATCATGAAACATGCTTAGACTGGTTCCCAGAGGTTCCTAAAATATTTTGCCAAAGTTTCTGGTCTTTTTGATAGTATTGGTGACAACTGTGAAAGACTTTGAGGAAGATGGACATGATGAATGAATGTTTACGTGATTTCTTCCCAACTGAGAAATGAGAGACATTTGGAATTAATGTGCCTTATGTAAAAACTACTAAAATCTACATGACTTTAAGTATTTTGACTCAGAATCAATTTGGAATTGATGCGACAAAATGATGAACTTGACATGGATGTCAAGTTTGGCTACATGTTCTCTAACCCAGTCCTCTTTATACAAGGGAAAGTCTTCCTTTATATTCTCTGTGTATATGCCATAATGTGCAGATAAGCCCTCAACCTTTGTTTTCAATCCAAAATGAAAGTAATTATTACAAAAAATTGTGTGATTAAACTTAACCAGTTTTAAAATTTTTACCAAACTTCTAGAATGTCTTCTTTTAAAAGGACTAAATTTTATTTATTTGATTAATTTTGATACTACACGTTGTGTCACTCCTAAAGCCATGTCGGTTTCATGAGATGTCAGAGATGTCTGAAGAGAATGTCAGAAATGGTTCGATTTGGACAATTTTGGAATCAACTCTTTGAATAAATTTTGTCAAAAAGCATAGCTAAAGCTGGAGTTATATATGTTTGGGATATTTACTGTATTTCAAAACAATAACTAATATCATAGATGTCACTAGGGCAGAAATAAAAATATCAGTTCAGCAGCACGTAAGTGAAATACACAAAGTGGTTTTTGTGATTGTGGGCAAAGCATGGTTTGCAGAAGATATATTAACTCCATGATCTAAAACTATCCTTACTGTCTTAGAGTTGCAGATGTAAGCTTAACTTGTGAAACTTGTTTTAACTACAACAACAAAGAAGAATTCCAAAGACACATTCATTTCTTAAAAATAGCACCAACAAAATAACAGGAGATAAATACAAAATTAAAAAAGAAAAGAAAGAAAAGTAACAATAACTCATACAGATCCAGTGTAGCATTAAATATGTGGGTTTATCTTGGGAGGGGGTGTTACATTTCATATCTGATTTCTGATTTTTCAATATACTAAATATATCTATCTGTAATTTGAATTTTGTAGCTATCAATGGCTAATTTCAACATTTGATGTGAATTAAAAAAGATAAAATCATTTGTAATTAAATAAATTTTTGAATATTAGTATGTGTTTCAAATAAACAGGCTTGCATTGTGTAATCTCAAGTCACTGAATGGCAAATTCTTTAAATGTAAAAGCTTTGGAAATCCTGTATTCATCACTTTTTGTATTTTAAATGTAGACCATGTGGTCAGGAGAAAAAAAAATCCAAACAAACACATTCTTGAAATACCAGGAGAATTTTCAAATGCAAAATTGAGATAAGTCCACTTTGGTTTAATAAATAGTTATATATGCCACATAACAATCATGAAGCAATCTGAATACATGAAAATAAGTCACTAATTGAAACCTTTGTGACAGGCAATAGAATGAATGTGTGAATGGCAGTATGTGAATTAATAACTGGAGCTCTGTTTTTACTTTCATATAATTACAAAGTTCAGTAATTTTGAATGCAAAGTTTGCATTCAGTTCTAATGTAAACACACAAGTATTTGCATTAGAACTGAACAAAAATCAGAATAGATCTTATTTATTCTTATATTAGCTTTTTTTGGTCCATGAAATACCTGTTCCAATAGTGGTAAATTAAAATATACTGCTGCTCTGATTTTGAAATTAGAAAATGGTTTTTAAGTAGCCCTTTTTGTTATAACCAGAACAATATTAAATTAAAACTGAGAATACCACGCATTCAATAGACTTCCAAGAATTTGCAGCTTACACCCTGTGGATCTCTGGTGATTGTGACTGAGAGAAGCTGAGATGAGAATGGTATACATAGAAGAAGAGAAACTTGTTGCCAAAAAAGTCCTGGTACAATTTCTCTTTAAGCATATATAAGTCTTACTGCGTGTCAGGGTGAGGTGTCTTCAGGGCTCACCCTTACCTATGATGATTTGGTTGAAGCCAGAAATCTCAACTGTTTTATGTAGCTTTTTAGCATTATTTCAGGCTCCATGAGAAAATAGACTCCATCCTTCTGAGGAGAAGTGATCTAGCAAACAAAATTATTGTACTCCTGCAGTTCATGCAAAAATTGTATTGTGACCACATGTTTCCTGTATCTTGCTTTCCTTTCCTTCACTTATGAAGAGACAGCCAATAAACAGTATCCATTAGGAATTACTGCATGAAATAAAACTACACTGAATAACTCAGTAACAGCTTGTTGGGTACCATTAGGAAATTATTATGCTTCTTTTACAGGTTCATTTCCTGGTCTCCACAGTAAAAGCTCATTGTTTAATTTGTGGTCTGCAATTAGATGGCAGAGGATTGACTGAATCATGGAACACATTAAGTATTTCTAATAGAAATTCAGGTCAATCAGTATGCCCTCACTTACAATTGAAAAATCTTGTCCTTCACCTTGCTTATGCCTAGGACTTTCAATTATCTTTTTTTTTTTACTAGTCTGTGGTTTGCTAAGTAATGGTACTTAATAAAATGTCATCTGTTGTGACTGACCAGATACAAAACATATTTTTGCCTTCTGCATCCCTTCTGCATATTAAAAAAAAAAAAAAAAATTCCTTCTTTCTAATTCAAGAAAAACTACATTGCCTTGAAATCAGACACTTCCAAACACTGTAGTAAATATTGTTCTCACCCTGGTCAGTTCTTGAACTTATGGTTATGAATCAGATATCTATCAAAATATTGGTCAGGCAAAACTGTAACCAGATGATGTTTTGATAATAACAACAATATGTGCTTGAAGGGAAATAATTATAGTTTCCTAATGTGGCAAGTTGACCTTGGCAAGGTATCAGATGCCCACTAGGCTGCTTTATCAATCCTCTCCCTCAAGAGAACAGGGAGAGAAAACATGAAAAAAGGCTTCTGAATCAAGATAAGGAACAGGAACATTACATAAAAATTATCATCACAATTAAAATTTACTCAACTTGAGGAAACTATTTTAATTCATTGCCACTTCATGGTAGAGTAGGATAATGAAATCAAATTTTAAAACATCTTCCTCCATCGCTCCCTTCTTCCCAGGCTCAGCTTCCCTCCCAAATTCTCTACCTTCTCCCCTCAAGCAGCAGAGGAGGATAAGGTGTGGATATTGCAGTCAGTTCATCATATTTTGTCTCTGCCTAACCTTTCTTCTCTCTCTCTTCCCCTGTTCGATCATGGAGTCCCATCCTCCATAAATTTTCCACACATGATTCTTCCCATGGGATGTAGTTCTTTACAAACTGTTTGGTTCCCTCTTTTGGGGTGCAATCCTTCAGGAACATATTACTCCATCACAGATCCCCCATAGAGTCACAGATCCCAACAGAAAACCTGTTCCAGTGTGGGCTACTCTTCAGAGTTTCAACCCTCTATTCACCTGAATTGAGTAAGATGTGCATTAATCATTAGTGACAATATTGTTTTTTATCCCGGAGTTTTCTCAGTTCTGATTGCAAATGGTTTATGTTTTGAATGAGGCGTGTAGTGACACTGATTTCAATATGACTTTCCTGAAGTGATGAACCTCTTCTAGATTTTTTTTTTTTTTTCATAATAAGCAATGAAACACCAGCTGAAAAAATTTTGCATCTGGCATATTCTTGCATTATCAAGGCTAACCAGCCTCATCATAGGGTAAAAAATGGTAGACTGGCAGTTACAGATCAGTACATTTGCAACAGCTGATGCTGCTCTTAGACTAAAATTGCTATGCATATTTTCTTATTACTTCTTTCTAAAAGTGCTGCTTCTCAAACACCTGAAATATAAAATGATAAAATTATTCCCTCTCATTTATGTATAAACATTTTCTCTTAACTTTTAGAACCTTGAGTACTACCATGAAGAAAATTTGCAGAAAAAAAGACCATAGTCCAGAAAGGTGAAAATGAAATAATTTTCAAGACACCTGCATAACTGATGACTCCTGGAAGAATATATACTAAGTTCTCAAAAAATCAAGAACTTGAGTCATCAGCAAATGTCAACAGATTCTTTTCAGAAAAGGTTGTACAGAAAATATTACCTAGGCAGTATTTTTTTTCGAAAAGTGTTAATGTTAGGAGTTTCTCATTTACCATTTCTGAATGATTCCTTCTTTCTTCTTGTTTCTCTAGCCAACGACATCTTGATTAACACTTATAATGAAGGACTTTCATTGATTAAGAAAATACTTAGAACTATTTTTATTACAAAACCAAAATCTATAATCATAATTTGTCATAACAGTACCTTTTTTGATATTACAAGGTCATAGAAGACCATTAATTCTAGTGGCTGGCTAAGCTGCAGAGAAATATGCAACAGGCTTATCTCATTGCAATAGGCATTTTAGATAAAACTCTATCTGGCATATGGTCCCAGCAATTCCCAGCTGGTGCATGATCCATTGCACAGTCTACAGCAGCCCCCTGTGGGTTAACACTGGGCAACATATCAAAAAGCTGCTTCTGGCTTTCTAACAGACATTCAAGTGCTGAAATTCAGCACATCAGAGGCTGTATGAGTAAGACTCAAAAAGTTCAGCATTAATGAGGCAAATATGTAGTGGTAGTAAAGGCACAAAATTATTCATGCTGTCCAGCTGGGAAATTAGTCTGATTTATCCTTTATGATCAGAAATTAGATCGATTCTTGAGTAAGGGTAGCAATGGAGAGTTATATAGGGACTTAGTGACACAAAAACCAACCTCATTCTTTGCCACAGCTTTCTCCTTAATACCTTGCTTGGATGAAGACTTTCCACCCACCCATGTTGATTTATGTCTTCATGTACTTACTTGGTAATAAAACCAAAGGATTTTCTTACTGTTATTGCAAATTATGTGCATCATATGGCAGACTAAAGAACCTTCTTCAAAAATTTTTACTAGACAAAATGGAAGTAGTAAAATCCCAAACATGAAGATGCAACTAGGTATGTTAAAGTAATGTCTCTTTCAGTTTGAATAAAAATATAACACTTTATGAATACAGACACCTGCAGTGGGAATTTTAATTGATTCTTATATGTGTTTGTGTGATTATAATGAATCTCATACTTTTTCTTTCATTAGAAAAATAAAATTGAGGCCCTTTGCCTGACAGAATTCTCTCTGTAGATTTCTAAATCTATAGTAATCAAAAGAGGGAAAATAAGCTCTTTGTGTTTGCCTAAATTAAAAATTTTGTGCCTCCAATGTATAAACATGAATTTGTGGCCCAGTGAATGATTATTTGTTTAACTTACTGCAATTGCTAACTTCAGAATAGAAGATATCTATCTGTGAATGGAGTTTTTTTTTCAATGAACAATACTAAGACATTAAAATCTAAGAAAACTCTGCTTCCTGGAATGCAAATTTAGAAGAGAACCATTTGACAATCTTTATAGTTAAAAAATTTTATACTGAAACAAAGTTTTAAATATGTCATTAATGTCAGTTACATTTATAATTATATGAATTATTACTATCTGATAAGATTGACTTAGGGAATTGTCTGGATGCATAACACAAAGCAAATTTTTTAATTAACAAGAATGAACTTTTAATGTTAAATTTGTGGGTGTAGAACACTGCAAGTAGCTGAGTATACATGGCATTCTACACTAAAAATATTTCACTTGAAAGCAAAATAAGAATTAAATAAGAATTCTCCACAAAATATCAACATCACTTCTTAGTAGATCCACATTTATGCTTTTATTATATACCTCAAAATTCAATACAGGAAAAGGAATAAATTTTTTGGAGGGGTTGAGATGGCTGGAGAAACAAAGGCAAGTACTTAAGATGTCCTGTTTAAAAGATTATCCAACAGAAGGTGGGACGTTCATTACTGTTGATTTTTTACGTTAGTTTTTATGTCACAAGGTCATATTCCCTCTTAATATTTTGGATAGACTACATGTGTTATTTTCCATCAAGTTGCACACAGATCTAAAAATGTCACAGATGTAAAGAATAAATTTGATTTCAGTTACTACTAAATGCTCATAGCAATTCCCAGTCCAAATTCAGTATCTACAGTTCTGTCCTCTGCTGCCATGAAGAACACAGCCCATCCCACTCACCTTGCCATACTATCTCCTCACTTTTGCTCACCCATCTATAAGCCAGCCATATTTTTTCATCTATTTAAAATTGCAAACCAAATACTGCCTGAGATAATAAAAAAATAAAGCCTGGTAAGTGTTGTCCAAAGTATATCACTTATAAATTTAAACCCAGCATGTGGCTAGTTAACCCACCACATTTACATCTAGAGAAGGTAACTGCAAAAAAACAAGGACTATCCCTGCTCCAACTTCAAAAAACAGCTGTGTAAGACTAACTCCACCAGTAACACAGACTTACTCACATCTCTGTGAGTGGATGTTAATATCAAATATTTCAAGAACTCTTTTCCCTTTCACTACTAGAAAATGTATATATGTTCTGACTAATTTAAAAAGGATTCCAAAAGTTGCTTAGCTGTCATGGGAAGTTGTTATTTTTTTAAGGTAAACCCAGATTTAACTTACACACAAAATGTCTACAACATTTGTTTTGCTATTAGATATTATTGATAGTATCAGGATAACACTGTAGAAGTGTAAACTTGTCCAAATTGAAGCTGCATGAAGTCTCCACAAGCAATCTGGCACTAACTCTTCATCTCTGCAGGGGAAAAAACCCAAACTTGTTATCATCCATTTCTAACTCCTTTTTCTGCCACAAAACATCTTCTTTTTTTCTAAATTGTGATCTTGCTTTTTCTCCTGATGTGAGAATGAACCCACATGCAGGCACAGTGGGTCACAGGTCTCACTCGGTGGGACAGGAGATTGCTGGAAGGGTGAGCTGGAGGGTGCTGGGAGCAGCTGTAGCAAGGCATGGCCTACATCTCTTGTGCCGAGGACGCACTTCACATGCCTCTGTACTCAGCCTGGGGATGCACAGCTTCTCTCAAGTGATCCTAGGATTATTCTCACTATTTTGCTATTCCTGATGAAAGTCAACTATTTTTTACCATTGTTTTACTCCTTATTTGCAATATTCTAATTGTCACACACCGTCAATACTGAATGAGAAAGAAACAAAAGCTACTTGGATAGAAAATTGTTGTCACAGTTCTACTTAGCAGATTAGAAGACTTTGTATAAAATGAAATTTAGTTTTGTGAATTTCTTAGAGAAGCAACTTTTGCATCTGCAGAAAGGAATTTAATTTCTTCTTATCCCCATCCAATATGCAATTTTAAGGTTTCTGTTTATGTCAACAAGCCTTGAAATCCAATTTCTTTGGCTTAGATTTTTTTCATTGCCTTTAAAGCCTGCACATACTTCCTGAAGATTCACTGTGGGTGTAAGTGGCAGACTGTATTTCTAACCAAACACATTCCCACTGGAAAAAAAATACACTTTTCAATATCTGAGGACTACTTTGCAACATATTATAGCATTCTTAGACTCTTGATCATGTAGTTTGTTTGTCTAGTAGTTTAGGTATGTCTGGCTATCTTTTCAAAAAAATTCACTCAATTCCTTTTTTCGCAGTCTGGTATTCATATAGAGAATGGCATTTGTTTTTAAATTTCACTTCTGGTTTTGGACAGTTTTAAATTGCCTATTCAGAGAAACCAGTCTTATTCATAGCTTATGTCATTGTCAAGCTGCATTTTATAAGGTGATCCTGTCTCTCAACAATCCTATTCAAAGTACTTAGATTATTTGATGAAAAAACTCTCATATCTGTACTCCAGAGGTACCATTTGTTTTTAACATGAGGCTTAGCCATTGAAATTCTTATATAGAGTATTGAAGAAATCCAGACAAATTCATATGAAGTATTACTTTTTATGTGCTACATTCAACACAGCAAAGGGATTGTATCTTGTCATTCTCTTTCTATCCTTTTAAAAATTAGTGAACGCTACTACCCTTCACTTATTTACTGATGTAATTCAGAAATACTTCAATTTGCATGTAAAGAGAATTTGTGTGACTTAATTATCCACCTAGGTGAATAAATGAAGAAGATATTTCCTGTTTTAAATATTGTGATTCTGGATTATAATTATTTTAATTGAATAGAGAAAATTATCCAAGTGCTCAGTATAATAGTCAGGGCTGATTTATTAATCACAGAGCTTTTTTTACTTCGAGAGTTAAGTAAATTTTAGTCAACATGAAATGACAATCTGTAATGCAAATTACTTCCAGCTTGTTTATATGAACACTAGTCTTCAAAACTTCTTCAAATAAAAGCAAAAACTAAGTTAATTAGCTCCTTACAATTAGTCTAAATTAAAATATTGAAAGGTAGGTAATTTCTTGTGTTTTCTCATTTTATTCATAACAACAAATGTAGATGGATGAAAAATTATTCATTTTGCTCAAAAAGGTTGGCAACTCTAAACTAAATAGATTTGTCCTATTTAGTTACTTTTAGATGTAACTAAATTAAACTGTTCGTTTCAGATGGATTATCTCACTATTTTAGTATTAATTTCAGTTTACAAATCAGCTACTTTTTTGTCTACTTGTTGACTACTTGCTATTTGTGAACACGATTGCTCCAAGTGGGAATTAATGAATGAAAAACACTGAACCTAAAATAAATAAAATGGATATTTATATCTCAAAAAACATTCCCTTTTTATACCCCATACCTATCTGTATAAAGAATTGCTGTCAGCTTTTAAATAAATGAATAATTATATTTCTCTTTGAGAAGTAGTCAGTTTATAGACAACAAAGGCACTCAGTGCAGAGGAAGGGCTGACAAATAAATGTTTCGTGTTGTTTCAATTACTAAAATATTAAGTTCATTCCTGAATGACAGGTCTATGCTTATTGACTTTGTTGCATAAGATATTACATAGTTATCAGTTACAGTAATAATTTTAGAAGACACCTTTTACTTGATGAAATGTGACTGTTTCTGATGAAAGTACCTTATAAGTGTTTCAGGTTGAAGTTGTCTCACTGTATGAAAGTTCTGTCTTTGCAAATTTTTGTTATATATGTAATATATCATTACATATGACAGATGTTTCCAGCGCTTAACATCTACACAGTTGTTCATTGGTGTGACTTCAGTATGCCCACATCTTTCTTATACAGGGGAGTTCAGACCTGCACAATGTACTCCAGATGTGGCCTCAGCAGTGCTAAGTAGAGCAGAAGGTTTACCCCCATCAGATTCCTGAAAGTTCTTCTTCCAGTGCATCCTAGTCTAGGTTTGCATTTTTTTGCCCTTAGTGTGCATTGATCATTCATATTCTATTTCTTGACAACCAGGGCTCTTCTGAGAGAAAAAAGCAATAATTATTTCAGGATAAAAGAGACACCAAACCAAAAGTAGAAGAGAAAATGTCAGTGTGTTACCCAGAAGTAGAATGGAAAATATTTTTAAAATATTTTAAATCTGGCAGTATGGGGTAGGACTTGCATTTTATGATCTTATTTATACATTAAGATATGAAAAAATAGAAGAGACTCAATTTTTTAAATGGAAGTTATAATCATAATAGAAAGAAACTGTGAAAATAGTAATCAGTTGTTTAATATTGGAAAAAAAAACCCCACAAGATTTAACACAGTGCAAAGGGTTGTGCTCGAGACAGAACTACTGTGTGTGGAAGCCAGACCAGCAGCCAGTGGTCAGACATGGAGGGAGCTGGAATGAGTTTCTTATTTCATCTCAATCTGTAGTGCTGACCACAGCTGGGCCAAAGGGTCAGGCTCTTGGCCTGGTGCAAGTGCACATTCTTTACAGATGGTTTCAATGTGCCTTGAAATAGGAACCTTAGAACATAAATTGGAGGGAAAGTTTACCTTATGGTCTGTTTTGAAAAATTATGAAAGGAATAAGACTGTACTGCATTTGACTGGTTTCACGTTGAACAGTTTTGAAAATTTTGTAACTGGTGTTGCCTGCCTTCAGCCCTTCAGCATCCTTCATGTTCTGAATCCACAAATGCATATAGTCATGTGCCATTTACTCATAGTCTTTATGCCTTACTTTATGCTCTATTCTAGTAGCCAAAAAAAAAGCTAAAAAAAAAAAAAAACCAAAGAAGTCAAACCAAGAAAAACAACAAAAACCAGAAACACTACAGAAAATATTCTGAAATGAGAAAGAATATATCTCAGTAGTTAGTTATTACCAATGAAGGTATCCTAACATGGCTCTGAACAATTCTGTGAAACCACAAAAACTCCCCACAAGTGTGCTTTCTTAAAGTATGCTTCCTTAAAATGAAGGTGATTTGAAGATAGGAATTATGTTTAAGGTGTGTAGGAGCACTCATGGAGGCCAAAAATGATCCAGAGCCAAAAATTACATAGTACGGACACCATCAATCTGCCTTAGAATGTTTTATCCCTGTTGGGAGAAGAGAAATTGTGTTTACTTTCATAAGCTAGTTCATGCCACTTGCCCTCAGAGTCTAAGATAGTTGTTACTCATCCTTTATGTAACATTTCAGATGCTTTCAACATTCTCCTTCCCAGAGAGCTACATCATTGTCTTCTATCTACATCATTTGATACTTGGAAGAAATGCTTGGCATTCACAGACAGTTGGAGTTTCTGGGTTCATGTGAATAGCATAGACACGTGGTATCAAAGTTTTCCAAGTCTGAGAGAATCAACAATGCTGTCTTTATCATTTAGTACTTTGTATTGACTTCTGCTTTGACAGATAGAGTCCATGCTTTGCAATTTAGAGATTAGAGGATGAAAGAAGCCCTGATGGCAGTGATACAGACAAAATTGCATATGGGTTGGGGATTTCATAAGTTTTATGGAAAATTATATCTCTTTCTTTAGAGAAACTATTCTCTTTAAGTTTGGAAGGTCTGTTACTTAGATTCTTGTACAGACATATCTTCCTGTTAAGCGTGAAGATAATAACTTGTCATGAAGTGAACAGCTTTTCAAGCTGTTGTAGCACCATCTGAAGCCTCACAGAAAGGAAGGGATAATTTCATATGAATGATCCAGACATCATTGAATCAGGAATAAAACTTGTGGACAGGTCATATCTATTCCAGTGGTATTTCCAAGTACATTGTTATGTTTCAGAAATTATAAACAAAATATTATCAACCTTAATTTCAGCAGAGTTCAACAAGAGCTTTTAAATGCTCCTGAGGAATACTACATATATTTTCACTGAATGATCAGTAATTGCTTTTATTTAGTATTGTAAAGTGATGCTAAAAATTTCACTCTGTGAGTGCTTCTATATTCTTCTCCAGGTGCAATGTACCATAATTCCCTGGGGTACACAGGGTACATTTAATCCACAGCACTTTTATCCTGCTCGATTTCAACAGCTTTACACTGATATTCCCCTGAAGCATTTATTTTGTCTGCTTGCTCCTGAGCCTTGCTGATACTGTAGCAGGTGCATCTCATAAGGCCATTACACTTGAGAGATGACAATACAAAAATTGCGGATACGCTAACTGTAGTTTTGCAGAGAGAAATAGAGGTTAACACTTCTCTGAAGTGATCTTTCCAGTCACCATCAAACAAAAAACATTCTTCTTGATGGAAAGCTTTCTGATAGACACCTGTAGCCCTTCTGCCAATCTGCCCAAGACTTTTGGGCTAAATTTATTTCTGACTGCATTCAATAATAGCAGCATCTGTCAAGAGGCACCATGACAGCTCAGTGGGCATAAAAAGGCAAAATAATTTCCACAGCATTTTTGAATTCACTAACATTTCGTTTTTATAGTTGTGTGCAGAAAGAGACAATGAATAGTTTGAAAGCTCAGGGATTTTCCTGAGATACTTACTGCTATAGAAAGTAATGTAATCTGTTTTAGTGCTTGCAAAGGGGAAGGGAGATGGTCATACCAAAGGGAAAAAAAAAAAACGAGACATTCTTGCAACATCAAGAATGTCTTGCAACATCAAAAATTTGATGCATCTGGGCAGGTTTTTCAAAGTAGTACACAAGAATTTTAGGAGTGAACAGCAGGTTACATATTATTTTCAATACTTTGTCAGATCAGTAGGGACTGGTTTACCTTTGTTAGTGCAAATGTCCTTGCTTACTCATTACTAAATGGAAACATCAAAATAAGTGACACTGTGGTTGTAAATAATTTCATGGAAGTGCCAAAACTCTATAGATTTCAGAATTAAAGAGATTTTTTTCCTGGAAGTTAATGTTTCCTTATTTATTTTAAAAAGCAGAACTCTCTTCAGTATAATAAGTTGTCTAAGCATTTTCAGAAAAACAGAACTAAAATTGCATGTTTTTGTATATCTTTTCATATTTATCTGATTGCTAGTTCAACCTTTACTTGCAATTCATTCTACAGTATTCATTAGAATTAATTACTGATATGTGGGAAAAATATTCACTAAATTGCTTAGAAATTAAATGCAAATAATTTTGTTAGTGTTTATTAAATATAGTATGCTTATTTTATATATACTCTTATGTCTGTAGATGAAACAGATACCTGCAGTAACTATTTTAAATGTATGACAAAATGAAAATTTCTTAACTGAATACTGGACATTTCATCAGTCAACAGCTATTTTCTACCTAAAATTAATAAATTCAAATAAAATATTTACATTACATACTTATTAATTTCTAAATGTTATTTTGCAGTAGTCATGACTGTATAAATCTAATCAAAAAAAGTGTTTGATAATGAAACATTGAGATGTTTTAGACTGACAAGTATAATATATATTTATCAATTTTTTAATTGCTTTATGCACTATTGGCTTTGAATAAAGTATCTCATATATGCAGTGTCTTCTATTAGTACATAATAAAGAAATGCGACCCCAAAGAGACTGAAAAATTACAAAACTTTCTGGCAAGAGTACAGGCATTTACTGGGAACAGAAGAACAGTATAAAGAATTGTACTGACAATTTTATTCTACATTTTCAAGCACCCCACAAATAATAGGCTTTGAAATAAAAAATGAAATCCTCTGAACAGTAATGCAAAAACATAGCATGTATCCATACACAAACTGAACCAACAAAATGCAGCTCATCTATGTCAAGTGTGGTGTTTCTTGTCTTTCCCCAGTCCCGGGCAGCTCCGGTGAGCCTGAAATGGTGCTGCTTCTCGGCAGGGCCCAGGGCTGCTGCTTGCTCCCAGGGGCTGCTGCTTTCTCTGATTGTCCTAAAAGAACTTAAAGTTCAGTCTCTCCTAGCTCTGGAAGACATTATTCCTAGAAATTATGTTTCCCTGTAAAATCTGTAAGTATTTACAGGGGAAAGGGAGCCTGTGTGTGAGATTTAAGAAAATGCCTCATTAAAAGGGCAAACACGGAATAATACAGATAAAAAATTTCAGCTGCATTTCTATCTATTAAGCTTGTAGAGAAGATGTGGAAACTTTGCTGTACTGGATTATGGAATGTTTTAGTGGCACAGACAAATGCTTCAAAACCTGTTTGAATAACCCATATGAATGTCTCTAATGTTTTCTATACAATAAATTTCCTTGGTCATCACTTAAATTGCAAACAGAAAATCATCCCCAAACCCCAAGAATTTTCATATTAGTTGTAATGAGTTATTGTGGAATTTTGTACATCCCCAACTGGTTGGTTTTCACTGCCATGAATATTCATGTAAAGATTGAAAGTAATTTGTTATTTATTTTCTGCAATCATGTTGAATGCTTTCTAAGTATTAAAATGTGATATACTTCTGCTGCTATAGTAAGAACATAGAGCCTTTAGTATGGCATTAAGTTAATTTAACTTTTAGTGTCCCTGATGAAATAAAACACATAAGTGGCTATTCTCCTCTTTTGATGGTAACTGGAACTCTCCATAAGGACAGGGTGCACAGGCATCCCATCTCATTTCACACGCTGCAGTTTAAAGCCCTCCTACATGATTTCTGGCAAACAGAAACACTTAGATGCAAATAACAGTACATCATGGCACTGTCATACTGGAGTTTGGCTAACTAAACTCTGCAGGTGTGAAAATGATAACAGTCAGCATACAGGAAATAATTTTGCCACATAATTTACAATGGAATGCAGCATAGCTTCCTATCTTGTCTTTCTTCTCTTCATTTTTTTTTGTTAAGTACTTTATAGGGATGTATGAAAATATTCAGTATATTTGATATGACTGCAAGAGGCTAAAAATGATGACATGGAAGACATACAAACTTCCAGACTGACAGCTGGAAGTTCAGGAGAATAACCACTGAAATATCAAAGAGCACTAGAAATCCATCTTTAGATAAAAGAATAAATATACAATTATTGAACAAATAAATTTTGTATTCCAACTACAAAAGGAAAGATTTAATGCAAATACCTTAATCCATATAACTCCAGTATAGATGATAGTTACAAACATACTCTTCAGTTAGAAGAACTGCTAATTGTGGGATGAAATTTCCTAGTGTATTAAAGTAGGGATCAGTGAGAATTCAGGTGTGATAATCTACAGAATATAGATTGTTGTAAGTCAGCTGTGTTCAAACAGCTTAATTCCAATAATTTCTGCATTTTTCAAAGTTCAGTTTAACAGTTTATTTAATAATTCAATCACTAGAAGTTCAACAGCTCAATCAGCTTAAAGTTCAATTCACTTGCTTCAAAATATGCACCTGAGAAGTTCTAGTGCAGTCATTCTGTCTAGCCTCTGGCTGATGCTCTGTTAATTTCTGTATGAATCTTTTATTAGTGTGAGGAGAGCTCTTTCAACTTCCTTGTGGTTTCTCAGCTATGGGCAAAAAACTATGCAAAATTAATGGATAAAGAGCCATCAAATAAAAAAAAAGTAACTCTATAGGGTATTTTCCTGAAAACTCCAAAGGTCCTTGATCTTGTCCTTTTATAACTTTTTCATTTTTTTTAAATAATGTAGCAAAAAACAAATAAGCAGTCTTTAGATCAGAGAGTAGAATTCCCATTTCCATAGCCAAGTGAGTTATACTGTCTCCAGCTTCATGAATTTCACATTTTGTGCTGATTAGTAGTCTAATTTGGACTAAAAGCATTCTAATCCTTATTAATTTATTTTCTTCCTATGTTAATTTTGCACTTATATTAAACAGTCAGTAAACAACATTTTAGGAAATAGTTTTTTTGTAGGACTATTTATGCACATATGCTAAGTAGCAAAAATATAACAATCTAGAAAGCAGTTTCCTGTTTCTTTGGTCTGGAATCACACTCATGCTTGATGTTCACCTAGCCCTGCAACTCACAGCTGCATGGCCACTCAATACTAACAAAATGGTAAATTAGACATTATCTTTCTAAGTCAACCAACAGAAAGATGGCAAGAATGACGGATGAAATAAATACTTGGGTTCAAATTTCTTCAGGAATAGAAGAAAATAGATTTTAAATTGTGCTGGGTCTGTCTTGGATGGAGTTAACTTTCCTCATAACAACGTGCATGACATGTTTTAGATTTGTGACTGAAGTTGTCACAATAACACAGCAATGTTTTGTTATTATAATTAAATAAATATTATGAATATGTGGAACAGTGCTTTCATAACATCAAGGCTTTCTCAGTTTCTCACACTGCCCCCTTCCAGAAGGGTATTCCATGCCATATAACATCATTAGCAAAAAACGTTTGTTTTCCGAGTTAGTTGTTGCTCAGAGACTGGTTAGGTATCAGTCTGCTTGTGGGAGGCAGTGATTAATTACATTTGCATAATTTCTTTCTTTTTTTTGTTTTTCCCCCTTTTCTTTCACTTCTTGAATTGCCTTTATCTCAACCCAAGAATTTCCTCATTATTACTCATCATCTCCGTCCCATCATGGGCAGGTGAATGAGCAAGTGTCTGTGTGGGTACCACAACTCAAACTCCTTTTCTTGTTCCACAGAACAAGAGCCCCTGATAAGAGCCAAGAGAATGTACCTAGGAGATGATACTGGGGAAAGACGGAACAGAAAAAAAGCCAGCAATGACTTTGTCATGGACTAGTCTTGATGCTTCCACTGATGTTCTTGCTGAAGAATCCAATCACATTTGAGAGGAGAATGGGATTTTGGAAATACTTCTCACAAGTAGCCTTTGTTTAGTGTCAGAGCTTGTAAAATGCTACTTCTAAAATCCTGAAATGCTCCTAGAAATGTAAATCAGACTTGAAAATTCCTATCCAGTAAACTTAATTTCACTAATTTCTACTGCTTCTCTGAGGTTTTTTTGGGTTTTTTTTTGGGGTTGTTTTTTTGGTTTTTTTTTTGGTTTTTTTTTTTTTTTTTTTTTGCCTAATTTGCCATCATTTTCTTAATTTTTACTGAGGCTGCTAGAATGTAACAGCTGGTGACATTTGTGTCTGAGTCCATATCCTTGTATTTTTATCAGCTAGAGTAGTATTGAGAGTAGCCTAGAGTCGCCTAATGATTCATTTCTCAGTCATATGCATCTAGCACATGAAGTCCAGGATCCAAAGATTAGACTGAACCAGCTCATGTCTCCATCTGTAAAGTGTTAATCGTCTATGAACTGGAAAGCAAAGAAGTTCATGTTGCCTTAAGAATGTGATCTTATTTCTGTAGTCTTCATTATTTTTTTGTTGTACTAAAAGCAAGGGATCTTGATATGAATTCCTAATTAAATATTCAAAATCTCTGATTCTTAACTGTATTTTAAATTTATTTCTTCATTACTCTTAATCAAACTGGTCTTGAGGATCACCACACAACCATTTTGGTCTTTACATTGTGTTTTCATTGTGTAGAAGTCAGTGCTTAAGGAATAAAATGTAATTCCCAACCTGTAACAAAATGCTTTTAATATTGACTTAACAAAAAACGTTTTTATCAATTGCAGAATCATAGCAAAACAAGTTCAGTTGACTTATCTTCCATGTTATTTGGCTATAGTGAACAAATCTCTTTTTGTCTTGCATTATTAACAGTCTGACACAGAGTAATAACAATAATAGACAAAAGAATTAAAATTATGTTGACTGAACTTTAAATACACAGCAACTGACCATATGACACAGCATCATTTCAACCATATACATAAGAATGTTTAACATTCTTCTTCCCAAACAAAATAAAAATTTGGAGGCAAGATTAATCATTTCTGTGAGGAAACAGATTATAAAACAGAAAAAAAACCAACTGAAATGACTCCTGAATTTAATAAAAGGTATGCATTGATTTTCTGAAGGAGACCGCATTTTTAAAAGGAAATCACTTTTAAAAAGCCATCATGATTAAGTTACTAATATTAAAGTTCGAGTTACAGTGAGGGTCAGTTCATTAACACAGCTATATTCTATATTCTTCTCATAACCAAAAATGATCACCTACACGTAACTAGGTCTGCAGAGCACTTACAATCGATCTATAAAGCGAAGCTGTGGAGGGTTGCCTAAGAAGTGGGGTGTGTGATTCACCCTTGTAATGTGTTTCTGGAGTGTTCTAAAAAGCACCTCATGATCAACCTAATAAATGGACATCTGCAGTGGGATCATATTACCTAACATGCATCTGGTGAAATTTCAGATAGTACAGGATATCAAAGTTATCTGCAAAGAACTGAGAGCCTCAGAGATGCGCTCAACATTCTAAACAGTACATAGAAGGTCAGTCATGAACAGATCAGATATTTTAAGTTTCACTTCATGTTTATGCTTACAGCCAAGTCTCAGCCTTCATGCCTATTTTAAAGTGAGCTGATGTACAACGTATGGCTGAGATGGAGCCAGTTTTCTTCATTGCAGCCTGTATGGCACTGTGTTTTGGTTGTGTTAATCATGCAGGGTCAATAACAACAATAGTGTATTTTTTTTATTGCTGAACAATGTCTGCAGTTTTCCCATTCTGCCTCCTCTACTGAGTAGATTGGGGATGAACAAGAAATTGGGAGGGGACACAAAGTTTTTCACAAATGGATTAAAATAAATGTTCACCTTAAAACTGTGTTTTCCAAAATAAACATCTAAGTTAGTACACTGGATTTTCCAAATATTTGTTAAGATATTATCATTTAAAAATAACTGTCGCAGTTTGCCACATCATTATTAATTTATTCTCTGAATCTCACAATTTATTCCTTATAAAGCCAAATAAATGCTTCTACCTGTTCCTTAAAGTAAAGCAAATATTAGACTCTAGAACAAAAAATGCCAACACAGATAAATTATTTTCTTCCTGCAGGGAGAAACAGCCAGGAACAAATTGCCATTGTTCAATGACAGCAAAAAGAACACACAGAAATTTGGCTAGCTGTGTTTAAATGTTGCCTCATGAAATGCTATGAAATAGATTCTATTGTTGAAAAGTATGTGCCTTAGCAACTGAGCTCAGCTTACTAAAATGTTGCATTTTGATTCCTTACTGAATGAAAGAAAAAAGGTCACTGTGGCCTTTACAGGAATGCATTTCACACTTTCAAACCAACAACCTATAATTCAGCCAGGAAGTCTCTCATCAATTAAGACAAGTTAGCTTTCAGAGTCTATCACTGTTCTTAAAAACAAGCAAACAAACAAACAAAACCTTTACAATAAATCTTGACAAAATTAAAACCTGTATATTGAACTGTCTTGTTCATGGCCTTGTAGAATGCATGTAAAAACATTCACTTATTATTAAAACGGAATAGACAAACAAAAAGATTAAGTACTGTAAGGAAAAGAGGGATGGTAGGAACTCAATACAAAGGCAAAAAGCCCTAAAATTTCAGCAAATAATTTGGACTTCCTTCAAGAAAGACATGAAGGCTGCCCTTATCCCAATGGTAAATAGAAAATAATGAAAGAATTTGAAGAAACTTGACAAAAAGGAAGAGGAAATAGCGGACAGCGTTATTTTTAACAACAAAGGGAAGGAAGGAAGAATATGCAAACACAATACAGTGCACACAACAGTATGCTTCAGGAAATGAAGTCTTGATAATCATACTGGTAAAATGGCTAAAATAGTAGTGATGTGTCTGGGCTATTCTGTATCCTTTCTTCTACAGCTGAAAGATAAATATATAGGAGACCAGCTTGTTGCTGAACCTACTAGAAAGGAATACAGGTTCTCAAAGTGTATATGCACAGAATGTGACTGTTTCCAAAGCTAGGATGCTGGATAGGATCAGGTGCTGTGAAAATGAGACTTCTTCCAGTTATTGGAAGACATTACCAACCTTTTCTTGAGCAGGTGGTCTTTAGCAGAGTCCCATCACAATGGATTCCACATTAGTCTGTGTATTAATGCTGAACTGTAAACTTTTACCTGGTTTATCATTCCATATCTTGGTAAAGTTTCATGCATTCTCACTGTTTTCTCAAATAAAGGGCTTGTTTCCCTGATGCCTTTCTGCCTGTCCTTTGTAAAGATTCTATGTCCATCCCCGTAATCCCAGTGAGGTCATAGCACTGCAACAATTTCCAGAAATCTAGTTGCTAATTCCATGTTCCCTATATGTTGTGCATGAGGACACAGGCATTTCAGAGAAGAATGCAGTGGTGATGAGTTCCCAGAAAATGTGTGAGAGCCTCTGCCATCATGCTGCCCTCTCATCACTACCTTATTTATGCAGATACACTTAGCTAGCTCCCTTCAGCCTTATTTTGTTCAACACAAAGTTACTCTTCTCCACACTACCCTGTGATCCTATGTTTCCAATACTGTCCACCATTTCCTCCCTACTGTATGGATTGTCATCTCCTACATGTACCCTTCCTACTTGAAAGTTGTCCTCCCTGTGTGAGTGAGCCTGTTGGAAAAATTGCTTTGTTCCTTCTTGGCCAGGTGGATCCTGCCTCTTCCTAGCAGTCCTCAAAGGATCCCGAGGTATACAGTGCTGTATGTGCACTGCAATATGAAATCTTCTTGTATATCTAATACTGAGATACAAATCAGTAAGTCTAATAAAATAGATTTAGGATGTGTGATTTACCTCTGAGCTTTCACTAGAACTCAGAATAAAGGTTTGTTTATGGATTTTATTAAAAAAGAACTGATAGCAAAACACAAGAGGAAACATCTGGCTGTTGTGCTTTACTATTACTGTATTGAGTTAATTGAAGATGCAATAGTACTGAAGTCAATATTAAAGACTGAATCAACAGATAAATAAGTTCAAACTATGAAATTATAAAATTAATGCTGAAAATAATCAAATAAAAAGCTGAGCTTGACACTAATATGAACTATTTTCTGTATCTCTTTTAAAAAAATTAAAGGAAGGAACAAGTGTTTTTGCAGGCTTTTGTGTCATAGTAACCTAGCTCTTATTTTAGTCAATGTTGTAGATATCTGAAACTGGTTATAGATGTACTTACAATATAAATGCTAATTCCTTTCTTCAACACATACCATGAAAATCTGTTGCATAAAATAACTACTAAAAAGGAAATTGTGAGGAAGTAAGAAAACAGTGTGCTAATCAAGAACAATTATTAGGAAAAATTTCTCTAACCAAAACAGCAAATCGTGAAAGAATTGTGGAGATAATTATATGAAAAACTGAAGTATAGTTTTTCAGAAATTTCTCTGAAGAAAGAGTCAAAACATATGCAACATTTTTAAATATAAGATTTAAATTTGTTGGCATAAAATCCCGAGTTCTCAATAAGTCAGCGATGACTGTATCTTAGACTTTTAGCTTGATTTATCAGAAAATATACAGCAAGCATTAAATAATTCTATATATTCCCAATCTAATCTGATACGCAACAATTTTAATTGAAAAGCACCTGGATATAAAATTGGATTCTTAAATAAACAGAACATGAATGTTTAATTGAGCACTATATCTCAGTTTTTTAAGTTTTGCTCTATCAGAAATGTTGTGTCAGAAAAATCAGTGGCATATTTGTATTGACGTGTAAACACATAATCACCATTGGTAGCAATGGGAGTGAAATTGATAGTAAAAAAATGCAGAGTTGCTCCAAACCAAATTAATTAAAGGAAAAATAAGGAACAATAACCTAGAATAACAAAGCATACTTCATCCATATGATTTCTACTTTAGTCTATAAGTGTAAAATCTATTTCAGAGTATTTTTTTGGCCTATATGCCAAAACTGATTTTAGGGATAAGCATCTCCTATTAAAAAAAAAAAAAAAAAAAAAAAAAAGCTAACCAAACAAAAAAGTCAGCACATGAATTTCTATTTCAACATTTCTCATTAACACTCTGTTCTTAAATTCAGCTGAGTATAGAACTATAGAACATTATTTAGTTCTGGTAGTTAATGGTCATGAAATTCATTCTCTGACCCTCAAATATTTGGTCCTGGAAGAACTTAAAATTACTCTTCTGTTAAATATCACTGAATTGATGCCTGTCTAAACCAAATATTAGAAGTTATTGTAGGAATGCCTCCTAACTGGCTCTTTCATTACCTCAGAACTAGGAAAAAAAAAAAAACTGAGGGGGAAAAACCCCACAATATTGAAGTACATGAGCAGTAGCATTATTACCTATCAAGATCTAGGATTTTCCTGATTTCCTATCAGCAAAGTGGTTCATCAGTGAACTACAGAAAATTATTTTTATTTCTCTATGCACAATGTTTCAGCTTCACCAGCAAGGATACAAAACAGGACCATTATATGTAAGTATTTTCTTTGCACGTCTTACAATTTGTCTGAGGTGAGCCTGTGCACTCTGATTCCTTTACTTTAAGGCAGGTCTAAACCCCAACTCCAACTTCATTTACAAGTTCTTTCACAGCCAAAAATTTTTAGTTTTTTCTCTGTTACTCCATCACAACCCTAGTTCAGAATACTTGGAAACTTCAGAGAATGGACAGATATTTCTGTATACTAAATAACCTGACATTGTTCATATATTTGGAGTAACAGAATTTCTCAATGACTATCTTTAGAGAACATATGATTGATAAATGGGAAGCACTAAATCTTCCCAGATAAGTGTTATGGGATCAGAATCATGTATGATTCTCCACATTTCAGTAAAATAATCCCCTCTTCCCATTAAATTCTGTGTAAGCCCAGATGTTTAGTATCTGAGCATCATGTGAGTTATTCATATTCAGATGCCTAATCTAATCTATCCAGTCTTATCTGACATGCAATGTGTATTTGAGCATAAGTACAAGTCCAAAAAAGAAGATGCAGGACCTGCTAGAGACTAATATTCTTCTGAGATGCCAGCTGGAAGCAAAGTTTGAAAAATGGCACTAAATATTTATGTTTAGGAATTTTATCCAGTCCAGAGGATGTAATTCAGCCTAAAAGTTATAAAAAAAAATGTTCTCCATGTAGGTACCTTTACGTGAGAAAGTTTAGCTAAATTGTTGGTTCACCTTGAATCAGAAGTAGACATTTCTATTTGATCATTTGATTTGCTCTCTAAAATCTATTCTTCCTACTGATAAAATCTGTAACTAGAAGCCTGAGACAGACCTAGCTCATGGTTAGAAACCTAAACTGGGAATTTTAATGTGGAACTTCAATGAAATATACATTGCACAGAGCCATTCCAGATATGTTCTAATGCTCTGAGACAGCCACACAGGGCTGATAGATTTGGCATAGATTCTACAGAAATCTCTCAGGGAAGATGTGCTGATCTCAAAAGTTATTAGGTGCTTTTGTATGAACTATTACATTCAGCCCACAGATATGCATATCTGAAATTGTTACCATAGTCATAGCCAGACATTCCTACACAATGATTAATCGGCTGAATTTTAGAGGCCAGCTTCTGGATGAGATAAATTAAGACCTCTAAGTGCATATTAACACTTACATGCAGATATTTACATTTTCTTAGATAAATGCCTTCCTAGGTTAGGAAGTCTTCAAAGAATCACCAAAGGAGTCTGAAAATTCAGTACTTCCAGAATTAGTAATGTTTGCAAACTCAACAGTTAATTAGGTATTAAAGTTAAATATTTAACATATTTTAAACTATAGAATCAACTCTATATGACCAGACATTTGCAAATTATCTGTGGTTTTAGTTGCAAATTATCTGTGGTCTTAATTTTTCTTAACAATTTCCTTTCTTTGTGAAAATCAAAGGAAATTGCAATTTCACTTAAGATCATGATTATTCAAGTAGTCAGTGTGCACAACTAATCAATCCTTACAAATAGCTAATTCTGATGCAGGTGGGAGGATAATGACTTTAGTGACTTGCCAAGAAAATCATGAGATATAACTTCATCACCAGTTCATTGTTCAGCTCCACAAAATGAAAACCTTCAGGATTTTTCTTTAATGGAGATAAATGACCCTTTAGAAACCTCTGAATATATTTTATTCTATCAGTTACTAAACAAAAGCTTTGACATTAATTGAAACTAAAGATTGATTACTTATGTCCTATTCTGTACCTTCATGATATAAATTTTAGTGCATGTTAATGTTAGCAAAGATTACAGTTCTACCCTATTCTTGGCAAAAGCAAACAATAGTTATGTGTTTATTTGGAAAAAATATATATTAATATATAATAATTATATATTAGAAAAGCAATTATATGCTGATATATTATATACAGATGTATTATATATTATATACATAGAATATATATTTAGAAATTCTATACAGTGAATAATTTGGGGGATTTTTTTTTTTTTTTTGTGAAATGAGTTCAAAATCTGTGGCAAAATCAGAACTGTAATAATTTCCAACTCTTAAGAGCTTTTGCTACCTGTTGGTGGGAGCTGCTCTTTGCTGCTTTGTGTCTTTTAGTTCAGAAATAAACAGTTGTTCATGAAGTTTAGTAGTTTAGTGTCACTTTCATGTGAAAGTAGATGTTTTGTTAGAGAGCTGAAAAGATAATATGGTAAGAATCTTGCAAAGAAGTGTAAGAGAAAAATCCCCTGAAATTATAAATATATATAAATACAAAGAAAAACAAGCATATATTACACTTGAAACAATATCAAACTTGGATAATTAAACAGGGTACAGGATAATTATCCTTGTATTAAGAATCATTTACCAAAAGAGGAACATAGGTCTTTCAGTATTAGTAGATATGATCAATCATAGAAGCTGACTAAGGCACTGTGTGCCTGAGTGGCAATGATTGAAAAGAATTCAAGAAAATACTGATGAGAAAGAAGACCGGTAAAGTCATAATTTAAAAAACCCTGCTGACTATGTATAATATTACCAAGTAAATTCTCTATAGTACTCTGATTATTCAGGAGTGAAATATTTAACAGAAATGTAAAATTTGTGAAATCAGAAAAATAATCAAAATAGAAAGCTAAGAAAATACTGCAGTTTGTACTTTATGTATTCAGATTTCAAAACGTGTTTTTTCATTTATAAAATATTTACAAGTCATGCAATGTCCTATTCAATCACTACTGATGTAAAGATCATTTTGTATATGTGACTGGAGGGAAAAAAATGTTAAATAACAAAACATAATTGCAAAGATTGTTACCTTACAGAATTTGAAGGAATAGTTTAGTGACATCTTTAGGTAGACAAACAATATTTCATATTTTCTTTTCAATCGGTAGGAAGAAAACAAATCTCATCAGTTTGTGATAAGTTCAGAAATGAAACAAAATTTCTTACTTTGTAATGTCATTTCTGTTTCTCAGAAAACACACTTATTTCTTCTATTTTTTTAAAGAAAAACACTTTTTTTATTGTCATGCTGTCGTTTTTGGCAGTTTTCAAATCCCAACTTAAACTCCTTCAGACTCTGATGAAGGCATACAATTCTTTTTTTCATGTATTATTGACAATAAAACAAATGCTATCTACTTCCACATGATGCCTCCAAATGAGAAAAAAAGCAGCACTCCTTTCTATGAAAAAATGAGATACATCTGTAAGTAGGTGTCTAATACAGACAAGTATTAAATTTCAAGTTTAAGAAAGAGGTTTTAGGGAATGGGAGAATTAGCATACACTGGGTGAAGATATGAACTAAAAGCTTTGAAGAATTTATAACAATTTAAAATAAAGAATGCAGCTGATCAGTAGAGACATAAAGCTCTGCTAGATTAGTATGGCCAGACAACTAGACTATCTTGAAGCTACTGTGAAATGCATCATTAAGCAAGCTGGTACAAGTAAAAAGCTTGGTAGCAGGTAATGAGAGAGCTGAGATTCCCATGGCTTCCTATCCAGTCTCTCATCAACAGTGCATGTTAAAATCACTTTAAACACAACCAAGATAATGCTTAGCAGCCCAGCAGACTAATACAGGTACAAGGAAAGTCAATGTATAAAGAATATTTAGTCTAATGATTCAAATTAAGTTATATCTGCTATTAAAAAATAATAATGATTAAAAATCTCTTTATTAAAGAGCCACGATTCAGTTTCTGATGAGCAGAGCTGTTTATTCCTTAAGATAATGCAATTAATTGTTTTCTACCATGAAAACTTGCAAAGGCAAATAGACTGCTGCTTTCTTCTGCCACACTGTGATGCTTTGCTTTTGGGCTTCTGTTTGTGGATTATCTATAAGAGATCTGATAAGTGTGTGTAAGAAAATTTTGATTGAATATGCCATATGGCACTGTATGCATGTGTAATGGGGCTTTTACCTGCATCTTGGGAGAAAATAAAAAGGTTATTGTTCCCACAACAAAGGATTAATAATCATTGGTGGAAGAAAATGGATGCAAATTAATGGTACCTCTGTGATGAGTTTTCAGAGGTACAGGGACAGCCATGCCTTTCCTAATAATAGCAAATCATAATGTTAATGCTAACAAAGTCTAAAAATAAATTTATTCAACTGACTTAGCCCTTTTATGGATTTTTCTTTTCTTTTCTTATTAAGCAACCTTAATTGATTTAGCTTAATGAGTTTTCAAAATAGCTAAATCATATTAAGTTTATTTTGAAACAAAATGAGACTGCCTACCTAAAGATCTTATGTAGCTTAATTACTCTATATCATTATCATAGTTTCTATATAGACAGGGTTTCATTTTCGAAGTTAAATTTTGGCTGTTAGTGTTGGTGATGGTTTGATATTTTTACGTTTTAAGTAAGAAAATTTTTCAAGTCCATCTGTAAAAGTGGTTAAAATAACTGAGATTTTAAAGTAAAAAAGCTTGCAAAATATGTGCTCATGCTTAGCTTGAAGTGGTAGGTGCTTGAAGGAAATGCTTGCCTTGCTGATGTCATAATTGCAACATTCACCTCAAAAGGATATGAAATTTTTTCATGTATTTAGAAATTAATTTAGCTTTCACATTTGAAAAACATGATTAACTTATAATTTCCTTTCTATAAAATTCTTCATTTACTTTCAGAATTAGAAATCTTACAAAACATCATCATCATCAACAGCACACATTACAAAATTTTTAGTTTGTATATTTCAACAAATAAAAAATTAGGAAAAGACACATGAAAGCAGCTCACTGTAAATAGCTTTCAATAATGGGACCATATGTTTCCCTTTTTCAAGAAAAGTAAGAATATTTCATTTATATTCCTCACAGTTCAGTTATGGACAGATTGTAACATATAATGCAAGCAATCCAAACACACAACTTCATAAAGTATTATTTCTGCAACTTATTACTACAGTTGTTCCAGTACTGTGTTTGACAGCTTTAAAAAGAGTATTGTGTGCTCAAATTACTCCCTTAATCCTGAGTAGTGTTCTTCCTTTTTTCCCATTTTCAGTTTCTGAGCCACAGTAAAAGAAATGGAAATAAAAATTGACCACTGATTTTAGGAGATAACATCTACATTTTTAAAGTGCTACACCAATTTGCATCAACTGATTTATCAAAGGCTGTCATCAAACTCTGCTAGCTCAAGACTTCTTCAGGTTTAGTAATAGGATATTTATTGTTGAGCACACACACGTTGTCTAGGAAGAATTCCGTCCCAGTCACAACACCTTTACTCTTCCTCAGATTCCCTCACGGTTTATTGCATGTAATAATTCCTTAGTAAGATGTCATACAGGAGAGTATTCCTGAGCAACTACTATTTCTACTTTTTTTCTCTCATCCACTCCCCAGTTTCTCCCAATCACTTCCAGTCTAGCAAGGAATCTTTAACTGGCAACTCCACCTTAACTTCATTTTATCAATATTTTTATAATTAGGGGCAAAAAACTCATTGAAAAATAATTCTTCATAATGACTTTTTACATCAGGGACTGATGTATAATACCAGTATATAATGGATAACTACAGTTATCAAAACATTTTTTTCTCTTAAAGCACAATATTTCAAACAGTACAAATGTACACCTAAAAAACTTGAGTGGCCTTGGGGATTTCAGTTTTGTAAAACTGCACTTTATACACTGCACTGAGTACAGCAAACAGTATCAGGGAGCCACACTTCATACAATAACATGTTATTAGATATTTTTTAGACTGGTTATTCCCAACTCTGTGTAAAAAAGGAGCATAATTACTCACCAAGTGTTTTTTAGCCTTAGCTATTTCATCCTTTATTGAATGTTATGAGTGTTAGTTGCCTGAGTACTGTAAATTTCTCTCTTTGCCTGAGATTCATTTGCTTTCTTTAAAAAAAGTAATTTAATATTTTTTGTTCATTATTAGTTCTGCAAGATATGCTCATTTTCCCTAAGCAGATGCTAAAGATAGAGTGTATCATTTTATGTAGAAAGCACTCTTAAACAGTGTAGCAGTCAGAGGCCCTGCAAGGCCTCCATGGCGGTCGCTAGCCTAAGATAAGAAATGCAGAGTCATGATGAGTGGACCAGAGCTGCCCCTCTTCCGCCATTAGACCCTTGTTATCTCTCTGTAAGGCTATAGGTCGTATTCTCCTCTACCTCAGCCACTGGACAATTCCCGATCCCCCAACAATCTACTTAAACCCATACCTTTGCCCTGTTCAGCTGAAGAGCTGTCACTGGAACCCTTTGCAGAAGCTGCCAATAAAGACATCTCCACAGAACTCCACACAGCCTTCACCTCTCTCCATCCCTGCGTCTGCTGAGGCACTTTGTGAACACAGAGCTGAAATCACTCCACAAGTGCTTGGTAAAGTAGCCAGCGGCTCAGAGCTAGCCAGGGGGCCCAAACAGGCTGCACCTCATCAGCAGGATGAGGCTGCACCTCATCCAGGACACCTACGGCGGCTGCCCCCCAGGGCCAGACGGACCCCCGGGACTCCAGGCCACGATAAAACATGTATATGTTCCTTTAGATAAAGCAAAACTTACAAACCTTATAAAACTAGCAAGATTACAAGGGCATTTCAGGCTTTGTTTTACTTGCAACCATAACATTAGAAAACCATGACAAGCTGTGCTGTTATTTAATCTCAGGTTTTGTTCTTCCTTCCAAGGTATAATTGATACAGAAAATGAGGGGGTGGCATCTATCCTTCCTTTCAGACACTTCAGCTACACTTTCCCAGGTGTCTTACTTCCTATGTGCATCTGTCTGATACTGATACAATATTTTCAATAATAGATTCTACTGAACTGTTAAAAATGCTTTAAGTACAAACACACAAATTTAATTTATGAATATATGTATAGTAGATATAAAAAGTTTTAAAAGATTATAGTAGACGCAAAAAGATTTAAAACAAGATAAACCAAAACAAAACCATCATTAGAGTTGCAGACTTGAGACTTACAAGCTCGGGCTTTTTTTAAAATAAATTTTTCAGTGCAAGGTAAATTCACTTCCCCTTCTTTATTATTTCTGAGTACATAATTAAATGAACTGGGTCTTTCCATCCTGCCCTGGAAATGAGTACAGGAGACTACTGCAGACTCTTACTAACTTTGATTATTTGCTGTGTGTTGTACATTGGGTTGATTTAGTCGGGAATTTTATTAATGTTAGTTAGGTTTGTTCCTTGTACCCCTATTTTCCCTCAAAGTGGTTTGCTCCAGGTTGTTTACGACGGAAGCTCCTGTCACTCAGACAAGTCAATCTTCTCACTTCTCACAGTTTTCTCCTCACATGGTTCTGTCAGTCAGGGCTTGTCACTCCTTGTCGGGGTGTCAATCTTGTAACCACTCCCTGCTTCTTCATGAAAGTTCTGCATCAATCACCTAACCTTTGCAGTTCTATTCGTCCCAGAATGATGTACCCACCTCTGTTATGTTACCACAGGTTGTTATAATCTATGCCACTCCCCTGTCATTTGTCCCTATTGGGCGAGGTGGGTTTCCACCCCTGTCCACCCACCCCCTACTTAATCTGTTGCAAGTTCTTTGTCCGTTGGCATTTGCACTGCATTCAGACCAGAGGGCATCCCACCACACATGGGGGAATAAAAGTTCTTTGGACCAGCAAACAAGTGTCCTTCTCTCATCCCTTCACTTCCTCTCAGCGTGAAGCTACCAAAGCAGTTATTAGCACTATCAGGGAGGCAGATGTCATAACCCTGGAGTGCCCGCTCATGTGGTGGCTCCAGCCTTACAAAAGCTGCGCTAGCCGGCGCTTTTCAACTGCTTGAGGTCGTAGCAGGCAGCCGCCGCAGCTGGGTAGGTGTGTAGTAAGAGGAGATTGCAGAAACAGGATGCCTTTAGTCAAAGAAGTTACAAATGATCTAGAACTGGTATTCTTCTTCTTACTTCTCCTCTTCCACAACAATCATATTTTGTCCTTTTCTATTCAAGTATATAGAGGGCCAGATGAAATCTCTTATGTCTTTAGGTCCAGTTATATACTAGCTAAAAGAAAAAATCACTGCTGGGGAAAGGCCATCTAGATTTTAGTATAAACTTTCTTTTCAACATCTAGTAGTGTATATTTTTACCTCCATTATTCAGAAACTTTATTTCTGTTTCCAATATAAATGTATATACTGATGCATCCTTGCATCAACATGGTTTATCACTCCAAATAGAAATTTTTGTCACTGTCATTTTATCCCATGCATACTTAAAGACACTCATTATATGTTGCATCCTGGGATTGGGTTTTAGGGGTTCTTATTTGTGTTAGCTAGTCAAGTCCTGTGTACCCCCGCACTTCCCCTGTGTTGTTCCCTCCACCCCAGCGGTTTCTGGCTCCATTCTGCCTGCTGCCGGATCTCCCCTCTCTGCCGCTCCTGTAACCACCCTGCCATCTGGCAATGGGAGACCCCGTGCTGGCCACCCCAATCCACGCGACCCCGTTCAGCCCGAGGCTTGGTGCCCGCCCCTGTGGGGTTCTCTGGTTGGTCGCTGTTGCTGGTGTCACCGTCACGGCAGCCGCCCCCATTGGACAGCAGGCCATGGATCCTCTCGCCCCACCCCTCCATAAAATCCTACCCCGCTGGCACCCAGGTGCCATTTTCTCCCATGCGTGTGCCGGGAGCGGTTGCGTCTTTCCATCGAACCGTGCCATGTGACCAATAAACCGTTCCTGCCAAGCACAGAGTAAATGGACAAACTCCTTACCTCTTTACCGGATCCCTAGCGCACAGTAACAGAGGCTGGCCAGCCCATGCTCCCGAGACATGGAGCCGTGTCCAGGAACCCACAGCAGAAAACCCCGGCAGCATGTGGAAGCTATGCCACAGCCAGGCTCCCAAGAGCCACGCATAGCCGGGGAGAGCAAAAACCAACACCACAATTATATTCCCTTAAAAATTTACATTGTTAAATTAAGAATATTAAGATAATTTTCTCTCCAATTGAACATTTTCCTTTGTTCTAAACATAGGAATATTCCTTCCCTGAACCAACAACAATTCAAATTCACTTTTATAACAAACTCTGGTGGGTTGACTTTGGATGGATGCCATGTTGACCAAAGCTGCTCTATCATTCCCCCTCCCAGGCTGAACAGGGAGTAAAAATATAACAAAAACTTATGGGTATAAAAAAGGACAGGGAGAAATCACTCACCAATTCCCATCATGGGCAAAAGAGATTTGACTCTGACAAACCAATTAATTAAGAATAGGGTAACGAGAAAAAAACCACCAACTCTTAGAACACCTTACTTCATCTCTCCCTTCTTCCTGAAGCTTCACTCCTGGGTTTTCTATGTTCTCCCCACCAGCAGCACAGGGACATGGGTGCTGCAATTAGTTCATCACATCTCTCCATCAATCCCTCCTGTTCAGGAGAACTCCTTAGACTTTGCACCTACTCAAGCATGGGGTCCCTGCCATGAGAGACAGGTTACCACAAAACTCTCTGCTGTCAGTCCTTCCCGCAGGCTGCAGTTCTTCACAAACTGCTCCAGCATGGATCCCTTCCACAGGGTGCAGTCCTATAGGAGCAGACTGCTCCAGTGTGGGTCCCCTATCAGGTCACAAATCTTGGCAAGAGACTTGCTCCAGTGTGGATTTTCCACAGAGTCACAGCCTCCTTCAGGCATCCAGCAGCTCTGGTGTGGGGCTGTCCATGGGCTGTAGGTGGATCTCTACAGCAAGGAACACATCTACCTCACCATGGTCTGCACCACAGGATGCAGGGGAATCTTTGCTCTGGTCTCTGGAGCATCTGCTTCCAATCCTTCACAGACCTTGGTGTCTGCAGGCCTGTTTCTCTCACATATTCCCGCTCCCCTGAAATGTGCTTTTGTGCTGTAACTTTTTCCCTCCTGAAATATGTTATCATATATTTTTCTGATCAGATTGGCATTGCCCAGCTGAGGGTCCACCTTGGAGCCAACAGGTATTGGTTCTATCAGACTTGGGGGAAGCTAGTATACCTATTTCTTAGTAATTTCTTTGGTGTTGTATCTATTCATATCATTATACATGTACTTTTTAGGTCTAGGATCCAGAATGCCTTTCTCATGAACTGTGCCCTTGTGGTTCTTTTTAGATATAGATATACATATATATCTATATACATATAGATGTGCATGTTTATAACTGCAAAGAAATCCTCATTTATTTATTTTACTTGCCTTGTGAGGTATGACTTGACTTAATAATTTGGTGTATTCTCAGTTTTTGCCTGCACTTTCAATACTCAGTGCACTCCAATTTCATTTATGCAGCTTTCTTAAAATTATAAAATTCATGCTTAGTCATAATATTATTAAAAAGTAAGTAATTATTCTTTTAAGTCAGGGAAAATTCTTTACAAAATTGTTCCCCCTTCTTGCTTGCAATTTCAATTCCACACATAGCATCTGCACATTTGATTCAATTCAATTATAAAACTCATTTAAGCTCCACATTTGACTTCAGCAAGGTTTCAGTAGCTTTATATGTTTCATGCTAATATATCAGTAGAATTATGAAATAAAGTGTCCTAGTATATTTGAGAGACATTTATCTTTAATCTTGTCAAAATTTCTTGTGTTTATTTATCCAGATATATGAAAATTAAAAAATAATTTGAGCTGAATTTGAAAGCAAAAACTTGATTGTCACAGTCTTTCATTGCAGACTTTCACCTGTAAAACCCATTTACGTTTTTACTTCATGAAAACATAAAACTGATGCAAAAGGATAAGAATTCTATTTGTGAGTTCAAAATACAGTATAACCAATTCAGATTACTAAGTGATAGTGTTAAAGCCTAGGCTTTGTTTAGACACTGAAGAGAAATTATTTTTATACATCTGAGTGAACCATATCCTTCCCTGGTGAGCAGAAGTCCTGAAGAAGGACAGGGAAGAATGAAGATGATTTTCATTGGTTATGGTGTATCCCCTTTTGTCTCTGACTGCCTCATTAACAGCAAAGCTTATAAACACTTTATAAGCAGTCTGATGATGTGCTCTTTCCTTTCCTTTCCTTTCCTTTCCTTTCCTTTCCTTTCCTTTCCTTTCCTTTCCTTTCCTTTCCTTTCCTTTCCTTTCCTTTCCTTTCCTTTCCTTTCCTTTCCTTTCCTTTCCTTTCCTTTCCTTTCCTTTCCTTTCCTTTCCTTTCCTTTCCTTTCCTTTCCTTTCCTTTCCTTTCCTTTCCTTTCCTTTCCTTTCCTTTCCTTTCCTTTCCTTTCCTTTCCTTTCCTTTCCTTTCCTTTCCTTTCCTTTCCTTTCCTTTCCTTTCCTTTCCTTTCCTTTCCTTTCCTTTCCTTTCCTTTCCTTTCCTTTCCTTTCCTTTCCTTTCCTTTCCTTTCCTTTCCTTTCCTTTCCTTTCCTTTCCTTTCCTTTCCTTTCCTTTCCTTTCCTTTCCTTTCCTTTCCTTTCCTTTCCTTTCCTTTCCTTTCCTTTCCTTTCCTTTCCTTTCCTTTCCTTTCCTTTCCTTTCCTTTCCTTTCCTTTCCTTTCCTTTCCTTTCCTTTCCTTCCCCTTCCCCTTCCCCTTCCCCTTCCCCTTCCCCTTCCCCTTCCCCTTCCCCTTCCCCTTCCCCTTCCCCTTCCCCTTCCCCTTCCCCTTCCCCTTCCCCTTCCCCTTCCCCTTCCCCTTCCCCTTCCCCTTCCCCTTCCCCTTCCCCTTCCCCTTCCCCTTCCCCTTCCCCTTCCCCTTCCCCTTCCCCTTCCCCTTCCCCTTCCCCTTCCCCTTCCCCTTCCCCTTCCCCTTCCCTCTCTATCTACCAGCCTAACCACCAAATCTCTCTCTCCAGTTTAGAGAAGGATGTTGTGAAGGACTCTCTCAAAGGCTTCACAGAAGTCTAGATAAATGACATCAGTATCCATTCCCTTGTCCACTGCTGTGGTCACTCCATCGTAGAAGGCCACTGATTTGGTCAGGCAGGACTTGCCCCTGGTGAAGGCATGCACACCTTCTTCCAAGAGGATCTATTCCATGATCTTCCCAGGCACAGAGGTGAGGCTGAGAGGTCAGTAGTTCCCAGGGTCCTCCTTTCCACCCTTTTAAAAGATGGGCACAGTATTTTCCTTTTTCTATCTAACACCTGAATTATCTGTGTATGATGTAAGATAATAGAGCCTTTGCTGATTTTGGGAATACCATAATGTAACTTTAGTTCTCCCAGTGAACTCTTTTCAAAGACAAACAAATGCATATAAAATACATAATCTCCTTTAAAAGAGGCAAACTAAGAAGGCTTTAACCAAACTAAAAGTAACATCTTCTTGCATATATTTTTTTCCATATTTATGTTGTCCATACATTCATCAACCAGTTATCCAGTTATGACTTCCTATTTATTCTTTGTTTCTGTATTCTGGACACTAGCTGCTTAGGACCAACGTGTCCAGTGCACACCAGATTTGTTGCATGCCGTGTTGGTTCAGTTAGGGGTTTTAATAAATGTTAGTTAGTCAGTTCCATGCACCCCCATTTTTCTCTCATGATGGTTCGCTCTGAGTCACTTACCATTGGAGCTTTCCCATGTCAGTCTTGTAGTCACCCCCTGTTCGTTCCTGAAAGTTCTGTGACAGTCACACCATCCTTGTATTCCTATTTGCCCAGAACCCTGTACCCACTCCTGTTATGTTCCCATAGGCTGCCGTGGTCCACGTCACTCCCCTGTTGTCTGTCCCCATTGGGCGAGGGGGGCTTCCACCCCTACCTGCCCACCCCCTATTTAACCCCATGCTCCCTTTGTCCCAGCGCCATCTTGACCATGCACATGTTAGGAGATGGGCGCCCCAGCCATTGCAGCGGCCATGGGGGAAATAAACATTCTCCAGCCACGCAGAACAAGGTGTGCCTCCCTCGTCCCTTTGTCTCCTCTCAGTGCTCAGCTGAAAACCAGCAAATCCAAGCAGAGGCTCAGCCTTAGAGCTCTGCACACATGGCAGCCCCGATCTCCCCAAAGGGCAGGGCTAGCCGGGCTTCCGAGCCACTCGAGAGCCACCAGGGAGAAAAAACAAAGCCGCACAGATTAAGAACTAAAACTTTTAAAAATATCTGAAAACTGTTCTGTGTGTGTATCCCATATAAGAAGTGTTCGCTACACTTAAGAAGGATGACAAATGTGCTAGACCTAGATGCAGTGCTTTCAGTCAATGTGACAGTGACAGCCCCTGGCTTCCTACCAAGCCAAGTACAGATTAGCTGTAGTGTGTGAACTACCAGGTGGCAAAGACAGAAGAGCCTGGGGATCCCTACTGCATATCATACTGCTCCCCATATCTCTTCACTCTTTTTAACTTCTGCAGAGGGCAGCATGTAAAACATGTTCTTTACCAGACAACCCTACCCCATTTGCAGTTCAGACTGAGAAAATGTAAGAGCCCCTTATATAGGTCATAAGAACCTGTGTCTAACACTTTATTAGCAGCCCAACAGTTGATTAAAAGCTTCAGGATCAGTACCACATTTCAAATAGGGGTGTAGGTTTTTTAATGGTCATGCTTAATATCCTGTTCTTACTCATCTTTGAATGGCAAAGACCAAAAGTAGTTAGTAACAATTTGATACTACGGGTGTACATTTCCCAACCACACTTTAAAAATTCTTTGTCTAATTTAGTCAGAAGGAAACTAAGAGGTGACCTTATTGCTGTCTACAGCTTCTTGAGAAGTGGAGAGGGAGTTGCTGATCTCTTCTCCCTAGGATCCAGGGATCCAGGGAAAGGATGTGTGCAAAGAATTATTCAAAGGGGATGAACAGGGGATGTTCAGACCAGACAAAGGAAATCATTTGTTTGCTGACAGAGCAGTAAAACTCTGGAACAGGCTTCCTAGAGAGGCAAACAATACCCTAATCTTGTCAGTGTTTAAGAGGAATTTGGATAATGCCCTTAATAACATGCTTTACCTTTTGGTCATCCCTGGAGTGTTCAGGAAGTTATACTAGAGTACCATTGTAGATCCCTTCTAACTTAAACGATAGTGTTCTGTTTTATTCTATTCTGTTCTATTCTAATCATGCTGAAGAAAAATTTTAATATAGAAAAAACATTTATATAAACAACATTTTAAGCAAAGAAACTTTATTGAAGAAATCAAATAAATTAACCACTTAATGTGAAAATATTTGTGAAATAGTTTGTTAATGTAAATGTTCATGTTACTTGTAAATGCAGACAATTTTAACATTTTCTAAAATTTCTATAAGTGAAGAGAAATTAATAAATTACTTAATGTCTAAATTTCGTATAAACACAATACTGTTTTAGCTAATAAATCAAAATAATTAAAATAAGCAGTAATATTTAATCAATAATTCAAAATACTCAACTTATTTTTAACATCTTCACATATGTCATAGTAGAGTGCATGGATTTCTTCCATGTAGAAGAGTATTTGTGGTGTTTTTTTCTTCTCTTTATTTTTGAAAAGCAAAATTTAAAATCAAAAGCATACTGACAAGCTTGAATTTATCACAATTGCTTGATATAAGTGTGCAAATTCCAAAAAGTACAGCTTTTCAGTGGTGTCCAGTGGCAAGACCAGAGGCAGTGTGCACAAACTGACACTCAGGAGGTCCCTCTGAACATCAGAAAACACTTTTTCACTGTGCGTGACCAAGCATACTGACACAGGTTATGCAGAAAGGCTGTGGAATCTTCCTTCTCAGTTAGGGGCTTTTGAGATATTCAAAAGCCCCTAACATGGGCCTGAGCAATTGGCTCCATGTTACCTTTCTTGGGCAGGGAAGTTGGCTGAAATTACCTCCAGATGTAATCCAAAGGGGGCTTCTTTGTTTTGTTTTGATTCTCTAAAAGCATGTAACTTTTTGTGCATTTTTTTCAGAAGAAAATAATAATACTTAGGTGGATTTTATTGTCATTTTTTTAAACTTTAACTTTCTCTTTTCACTTATGTGGGAGTTAAAAGAGAAAGTTTCTCAAACATTACAGTTCAAACCCTATACTGCTTTATTATCAGTCAATGCCATTCATGACTAGCTGCTCTTCAAATTGCAGTAAAGATTATTTTTCTTTACTTTTGACATAGGAGAATATGAAAGAGTTTCTTTGTCTGATTTTCCAAGAGAGAGTTGTACCATTATGAGTACAGAATATGAAGTCTGGATGTGAAGTCTAAATTCAATGTCAACATTAAGGTCTCTAATGTGGCTTAGACAATATTGTAGCAATTCTTGCCTCTGGGATATACTTTATACTTTGCAAATGTATGTATGCAAAAAAAAAAAAAATCAGTTTCCATTTCCCAAGATGAGTGTTAGCTGTTTCCACTTGCAGCATTTAATTTTGTAGTTCCACAGAACTACAAGGAATATTAGGTAAATGCTAGAAGGCTCAAATTAAGTATACTACATAGAAACTTATATTTTCACTCAAAATGTTACAGCACATTAAAAAACCCCACCAAATACAGCATTTATATTTGACATTGGCATTTGCTAATGTTCTTTCAAAACATTATTGTATGAGTAAAAAATAAATGTAGTTATAAATTTTAGTTGAATATGCGTGCATATTCAAAATCATGAAATACAGAGATCTGAGTAAAAAGTAATTTATGTTATACAGATTTTAGATACTGATAATACTGAAAGTTTAAAAAATTCATAGTATGTACATAGCTCAAAACTTTTTTGTGAGACTTTGCTCAGTTAGAGGGTGGTGAGGCACTGGAACAGATTGCCCAGAGAAATTGTGGATGTCCCATCCCAGGGATTGTTCAAGGCCAGGTAGGAAGGGGCTTTAAGAAACCTGGTTTAGTGGAAGCTGTCCTTGCCCATAGAAGGGGTTTGGACCTTGATGACCTTTAAGGTCCCTTCCAACCCAAGTCTGTCTATGACTCTATACTTAAGATTAGAATTTTCAAAGTGTTCTTCTTTGGACTAATTCTACCTTTTGTAGAATAAGTATTAAACCCCTGAATTTAATAGGAATAAAATATAGAATTCCATGTGAAGCCTATTGGACTTGCACACATATTGGACAGAGCTTGGACCTGTCTGCCTGGTTCTACAGAGGGGCTTTTAAACAGGTCTGGACAAAAAAAAATACAATGATCTTTATTGGTAAAGAAGGATGTGATACATTGCTGGGTGGTATAGTTCTGTTCTGTCATCTTAGTATAAATTCATCTGTGACAATTTTCAGAAAAGACTCTGATGGAGTCATGTCAAATAAAATTATTTCTGGGCTATGTTTCTGCACTTTTCTAGCCAATGAAAAATAGCTGAATTGCAATCTTTCAATCTAACCCATTGTTCTGTATGAAAATAACAGAACACTGAAATGTACTTTTAGACTGTTTTGAATTTCCTTAGAATTTAGAATAGTTTTGAATTTGGGTGTTTTTTTGTTGGGATATTAATCCCTTGCAAAACTGAGTGGAGCTATTTGAAAGAGAAAATGTTGCAAATCCTAAAGTTTCAGTCAAAATCATATGGTTCAAATTTGAACAGCTAAAATAGTCTAATAACTTATATATTTCACTTTTATTATGATTTTGCAATATTCACATCTTTTTGAGAAGTGAAGCAATTTAGGATTTTCACTGTTTTGATTTTGGGCAGTAAAGTAACTTAGAGTTTTTTTCTGTTTTGGTTGCTTTTTGAATGAATGAGTAAGTTAAAGCCTACAGGATAGCTTTTCTATTATAGTGCTGTTTTTGTAATGTTTTTCTGAATGACATCAATGCATCTGCTGTTAGACAGCTTGTACCATAGTCACAGTAGTTTATTGCCTTCAATTTTTGTCTTTCAAAGCAATTCGTAATCTCTCCATTTTCAGATCTTTATCCTTGCTTGCTTGCTTATTTCTTTCCTTTGCTTGTTTACTTGCTTGCTTGTACTGGAGACCCAGATCTGAACTCAGCACCCCATCTGTGGCATCCCATGCTGAGTAGGAGGAAAGGTTTGCTTCCCTTGGCTGCCTGCTGGAAACAGTCTAGTGCAGACCAGAGTGCTCTTGATTCATTTTAACCGACAGTTATTAAGTGACCTTTAACTACTTGTTCAAGATTTTAGCTCTTTGGAGACATTATTTATTCTGCTAATTTTGCCATCTGATCCTTACCTAAACAGGGTACTGTTGCATCCTGGAGTTTGGGTTTAGATTAGTGTTTTAATTTATGTTAAAATAAGTCAAGTTCTGTAATCCCGCGTTTCCCCCGTGTTGTCCCCCCCGCGGTTTCTGGCCCCATGCTGCCTGCTGCCGGCTCTTACCCCTGTGCTGCTCCTGTAACCACCCTGCCGTCCGGCCCCAGGAAACCCCGTGCTGGCCGCCCCAAGCCACACGATCCTGCTCAGCCCAAGGCTCGGTGCCCACCCCTGCGGGGTTCTCTGGTTGGTCGCTGTTGCTGGCGTCACCGCCACGGCAGCCACCCCTATTGGTCGGCAGGCCGTGGATCCTCTCGCCCCGCCCCTCCATAAAACCCTATCCCGCCGGCAGCCAGGCGCCATTTTCTCCCATGCGAGTGACGGGAGCGGTCGCGTCTTTCCATCGAACTGCGCCACATGACCAATAAACCGTTCCTGCCAAGCACGGAGTAAATGGACAAATTCCTTACCTCTTTGCTGGATCCCTAGTGCACGTTAACAGAGGCTGGCCAGCCCACGCGCCCGAGACATGGAGCCGTGTCCGGGAACCCACGGCAGCAAACCCCGGCAGCATGTGGAAGTTACGCCACAGCTGGGCTCCCAAGAGCCGCGTGCTGCCGGGGAGAGTGAAAACCCACGCCGCAGGGTACCTTGCAAACTTTCTGGCTGAACAATGTATGTAGCCTACAGTAACAAAAGAGTTGTCCCAGATGTCAAGTTCATTGTCACAGAAGGAAATAAAATGTACAAAAGATGCTGTACCATGGCAGGAACAAAAAGTTTCTTATTTAGAACTAAGAGGAAGACACAGGAAAAAGGTCCAATTCTGCCAAAATTAAGATATTGTAAAATGCAGGCGAACCCAATGGGAAGAATTGATGATGTCCAACATCAGTTCAGAAGGCTGAATGATTTCTTTATTATAACTATGATATAATACATTAATATACTATATATAGGAAGATACTAAAACTACATACCTACTTTCTCTAACTACCATATCTAACTTTACAGCTTGTGACCCTGTTCACGAGAGTCCAGACACAGGTGGATCTGACTGGCCATCAGGCTCAAACAATCCTCACCAGAATCTAACAAAGCAATCACCCAAAGTAAACAATTCTCCAAACATATTCTACATGGAAAAACAAGGAGCAGAAATAGAAATAGTTTTCTCTTTCTTTCTCTCTGTGCACCTCTATGAAAAATCCTGAGAGAGAGAGAAATGTGCTGTCACATTAAGATAGTTCATTAGTTTTGTTAGTTCATTTACTAACAAAATACTTCAACAGAAAGTATATTAATTTGTGAAAACAATCAAGGAAGTTCAGTTAGAGAGAAAGGACCAAACCACCCTGATCAGTAGTTTCCTCATTAGTATGACCAAAAATAGCTTTGCTGTCAAGAACAAAACAGTACACCCTATTTAAATTGAATTTGGGTAGTTATGAACAATCCACATTTTAAAACCCTGATGTTGATTCCTCTTGATTCACACATCATCCTAATTTTTAAAAATGTGATAAGCAGCCCCCAGAAGTCCCTTACATAGCTGCTGCTGTAGCACTTCAGGTTATTCCATAATCACAAGATTTAGCAAATGCCCTAAATTTCATCACATCGTGTTTTTTCGGTCAGCTTTCCTTCACAAGCCTGATTTTTTTTTTTTTCTGTGAAGGCATCACAATGGCACAATAGTAAATTCAGTTTGTTGATTTCAGGATGACAACTGAAAGCAAAATGTCACCTGTTCACCATGACAGTCTGAATTGGCCTTACAAACCAACCCTAAACATCCAGGTGAAAAGGCTGTCTTCCAGTAGCCCCAATTTTTATAACCCAAGCATTTTTATAACCCGATTTTTATATAATTTGTATATAATTTTTTTATAACCTCAAGTTTTAAAACCCAACCCAATTTTTATAACCCAAGCATTGAGTCTTGAATGTCTAAAGAGGCTGGGAGTACAAGCCAAAACAAAGGAGCCTCAGAAGTCAAAACCTAGCAGTTGTTTCTCAGAAGTATCTTTGCCTATATCTGAATGAAATATGTAATATGATGCAAGTAAGTAAGCATTATAACTCATTATATGATCTTGGAAGAATAAAAACTTATAATGTACCTATCTCAGAGTAACTACTGGTCATAGAACTAATACTTTTTAATCCAGTGAACTTTGATGTCTTCTTATCCTGTTTTGAAGAAATAAGCAAGTTTGCCACTGTGTCTCCTCTAACTGCCACAGAGATAGAACATGGTCCCAGTTTTTAACCTCACTTTTTACCCCTGTGTTTTTGTTGCTCTAGTTGCTGGACCAAACACTTTAATGGCTTCAACTACTTACTATTTGGAAACTTTCTTAGCTTAGAACAGTTTGAATTTCCAGCTGGATGTCACAGCACATGTCTTCAAGGTTCAGTGCAAACTTTCTGAGTAACTTTAGGTGCAATTTTCTACAGGTGGCTAAGCAGAAGGTAGATTTATATAGCTGCAATAGGAACAAAACAGTTATGCTTATATTAAAGCAAAAGGGTTTCAGCAACTGTTCTACAAGCTTCCTTGGTCTGAAGTGTAGCATGAAATATGAATTTTAATGTGAGGAAACTGTTAGGAATGCAGAACCAAACAGACTATTAAGGCAGTCAGGTAAGAGCCTTTAGGCTTCCTGATTTAGTTATTAGTTGTGTCACTACTGAAAACAGATGTTGCTAGTCTTGTTTCTAGTTTAATCAGTGAGGAAGCTATATTTTTAAATTTTGACTTGCAGGTACCTACCATATAAATAGAAGGCATGACATTGAATCTTCAAACTATTTTATAAGGAATAAAGACGAGAATAAGGCTGAAACTTTCAAGTATTGTGAATTAAATATACATATAACTCATGATTATACTCATTACCTGGTAGAAATAATTTTAGTAATTTTTGTGTTTTTTCTTCAAGAATATTATAATTGTTTTTAGTAACTTTAAATATGTATCTTATATACAGTATTTTTCCATTTATTACTAAACAAGGAAGTAGACTAAACTAGTATTGATGTCATTAGAAATAATTAAAACCTTTACAATTTTTGTAAACCATAACATTTAATTGTATTAAGCATGTCTATAAATAAAATCATACTTTTCATAGTTAGATACAGAATGACTAAATAAATAGTTTAGGATCCCATACAATATCCATGAATACTGCAGTTTTCTAAAAAAATATTTATTTTATGGTACAAGAAACATAAAAAATAAATTAAAAAATAAATACTGATTATTTGATCCATATTACCTACAAAACTCATGTGACAAACAAAACTTATGTGAAAAGCTCCACTATTTAAAAAAAAACAAAAAAACAATAAAAATAATTATCACTAACTTCCCACTGAAAGTGTGTTTGAAGAAATTTGTTTAGTAAATCCATAATTTTAAAAATTAAGATTAGAAAATCCAATATCCAGCTTGTGCTTTACCTTCAATGCTGTTTGGATCTCTAGATGTACAGTACATAGAAATGGTAAGGGGCTACAATGCTATTGTAAAGGAAGATAAATATTTAAACAAGAAATGCCCCAGTGCAAGAAGAAAGAAACACAATGATATAAAGTTGTAAGTGTCATGGATTCAAAGATCAAATAGACATTTGCAGCCTTACCTTGCTTGATCTTCCCTTTCCCTTCCTTTCCCCTTCTCTTTCCTTTTCCCTCCCCTCTCCTTCCCTCCCTTCTCTGGCACCCCCTCTCCTCTCCTTGATGTGATGATTTTAAGAAGTACCCCAGCTTTAGATGGGGTATTTCTTAAAAAGTAATGTTTCACACAAAAATTCAGTGTGCAGGAGTCACTTGTTGCACTTTTAACTTATGCTAAAGATCTTCATAAATCTATGACAAATCTCCTACTTTGATGGTGCAGATCATTCATCTCTCTTCAAAGGAGCTATCAACAATTATAAGTTTCTGGGAATTTTCATGTTAAAGTTTATAAATTGCTAACATTACTCTCATTTCTGGCATTGTTATGAGAAAATCTGAAACAACTAACTTGCAGACTATGTCTGTGTAAACAGGCAAAATTAAAAATCAAAGCAATAAAAATTGGATTATTTCACTTTGCTTTCCAGTTGTTTTGCTTCAAAGTGGGGAAACAGCACTTTTAATAAGAATACCTGTACCTTCTTATTTTCCTGGGGGAAGATCTTAGTCAAATCCTGTACACTTGACAGGTCTTGAAACTGAGGATGAGAAATGGTAAAGTTGTCCTCATAAAAGGCTATTTCCTCGCAGGGCAGTCACAAGAGTTTGCAGGGGATGGAGAAGTTGGATTTTGATCCTGGTTGCCAGGCAACAGGTAAGGATGGAGCAGATCTTTTTTAAAGAGATTGAGTGGTCCTTCACTAGTGTTTATTCACAAAGAACCCCAGCTTGAAAAAAAAAAGCAGCAACAACAACAAAAAGAAAAAAACTATTCCTGCACAGACAGAATTGATCTGAAAATTTTGAAGAGGAAAAGGTTCTATAGTCCACAAGTTAGCCCCTGACATCCACAGAATCATAATTTCTTTTCCCTTTATATAATCTTGAGTGCTGGGTTTGGTTGGTTGGTTGGTTGGTTGGTTGGTTGGTTGGTTGGTTGGGATGTTTTTGGCATTTGTTGTCTTTGTTGTTTGTTGTTGTTTCTGGGTTTCCATTTTTTGCTATTTTATCCCACTTAGACATAATCAATTTCAAGAAAGGTGAAGAGGGTTTTTGGTTATTTTTTGTTATTTTTTATTTTTAAAAATAATCTAATAATATAGCTGTTGATATGAAAAGACAAATCAGTCTTAGTTCTTAAGTAAATATGCCCAAAACAGGACATGAAAAGGCTTCTAATAAAAAAGAATTTTAATGTCCAGTTATCCCTCATTGCATGAAGAAATAAACAAAAATAAATACATTACTGATCCTTTGTGAACTACCTCATTCTGACCTTTTTTTAATAATGGAATTTGTTGGTTTTCATGTTAATCTAATTTACCATATGTGGCTCCTTTCAAAGATGAAAAGAGAAGGTTTATCTAAAAGAACAGGTGGTATTTTTTGTTGGATTTTATTGTGATATGTAAGTATATTACCAGAAGTTATCCAGACATACACAACTATAGAAGAAAACAGAATTTAAATGGGGAATTTTCCTATTTAAGAAAGCACTCTGTTTTTGTTCACTACTTTAGTTTAATGAAATGATGTATAGGTAGACAATGTGAAGTTTTGCCTTAAAAATATAACTGTTAGGCTTTACACATCTTTGTTTAACTTTCTGATAAACTGTGGTAGAGGACAAGATAATCTTTTCTCCCACAATCAAACTGCCTTAAAGACAATGCTGGAAGGGGTGATATAATTACTGTGGAAGTGAAGGTATATTTTTAATGCTTAGACATTAAAACTAAAATATAATGTCTTCCATCTGTTGGTATCAGAGCAATGCACTCTAAGGAGACCATCTTCCACCACACCTCTGATGTAGATAAAGGCATTATACAAAATTAAATGAGATATGTTTATCATAGAGCATTAGTCCTCAAGAATTATTAAACTCACTTCAATGAAGACTAAAACTCATGTGAAATAAAATCAGTTTTCTTTTGTAATTCCAGTTTTTGCAAAAGAAAAAAAAAAAGAAAAGTGGATATTTTTTTTTCCTGAGGAAATTTGCAGAACAGCATATTGTAGCATTGTGGCTAGCTCTCAGAGCTGAAATTTATGCAAACAAACCTGTATATCTTTGTGAGGGACTTTGGGTTAATTTGGATTTTCTCTTTTTCCCTTTTCATAATTTCCTATCTATCTTTTCTCTTTCTTTCTGTTTGGTTTTTTTTTTTTTTTTTTTTTTTTTTTTTTTTTTTTTTTGTTTTGTTTTGTTGTTTTTTTTTTTTTTTTTCTTTTCCCCTATTAACTTCAGTTTTCTCAATACATTCAATAGCTGATTCAGGAATCTGGAATAATGGCAGAGTATTTAAAATAACATATATTTCAAAATCCTAGAAATTGATTCATGGCTCCTTTATCACCATGATTTCACCTTCAGTCATTCAATTTTAAACTAAGGAAAACGTCTGCTTAACCTAGAGGCCTATTTTATTCCATATTTTAGGATTATTATATTTTTTTTTTAATTCTGGAAAAGTGCATCTTATGTCCTATAAAATTTAGCAGAGATAAAGTGCTTATGAATGTTAGTGAAGCTGTCAGATTGAGCTCCTTAAATTTAGACATAAACTTGTTACATAATTAAGAACTTCTTCAACTCCCAAGTGAACTTTTAAGATCAGTTTCCTTCATCTATATAGGTGGCATACACAATAAAAAAAAACTTTTTTATTAGAAAGATATGAACTTTTTGAGATTCTCAATACAGTTCCTCTCAGAAAGTTTTAGGACACTTCTGCCTGCTCAACTTGAGTTAAAGGGACTTATCTGACTTATATTAAATGCCTTACTTCAGTTTAGGACAATGAAGATGTGTTATCTGAGCTTACCTCCTCTTTCTTTCCGTCTTGGCATGTCCTGTATGACATGGGCATAGTTGTTCAGCTATGACCAGAAGGCAGCAGTAATCCTGACCCACAACAACTGCTGCTGCACAGGACCAGTGTATCCAACCCATCCAACCCCACCATCACTTTCTAATGAGCTATCCAGACACAAAATTATTAGGGAAGTGGTAGACATTTAACCACTGAAGTGCATTGTGCTGCACTCATCCTGAAGAAGCCAAGACTTAGATGAGATCCAGTTAAGGTATGTCCTCTGAGGACAAGTTTGAACACATAGGTGATCACTTCATCAACAACACTCTAAGAATAAGCCTGTGAGGAAGTTTCCAGTAGAAAATATCAGCATGATTGATACCTTATGTCACTATGAAGGTTAAGGTTTGACACTGTTTTTTTTTTTTCAATTTGCTTTCCTAAATATTAGTGCTGATATTTACGGCTTTGCCTGAGTGACATTACAGGGTCCTCAGTTTTATTTTTGATTTCATCCATTCTCATTTGTCCTATCTTCCTTCTCATCACAAACAAGTCAGATTTGCATTTTTTAACAAACAATGCCTTAGTTTTCCTGATAATCCATACACTGAAATTAATGTGTTTCTACAAATGACACTCATTAACAACAAATTCTATGAACAATACTTGAAAAATTTACCTTTGTCCCAGCACTACCCCCTCCCTCCACCATAGACATAAAAAGTGCTTAACTTCTGTCTGAAGACATTTCCTCGTTCATCTCCTACTGTGACATAAGCCTAAAGTTTATTTTCTTCCAGTGGTTTCTAAGTATTATATTCACTAATATATTGTTGTACTTTGATTTGGCACATCATTTTGTCTGGAGAAAAAATGAGATAACTGACTATCTCAGAAATGTCTTTTTCTTTTGGTTTTACCCTTCATTAGTCCATGGGATTTCACTGTTTTACCTCAAAAGAGTTAATAAGAAGCATCTGTGGAAACTGGAGGTTTTATAAATGTTTCATTTCATATTTCAAGTATGGATTTACACTGAACTGTTCTGCTACAGGAACTGAAATTAAAGAAACTTGCAAGATTGAAGTATTTAATCATGACTGGTGAAGTTTGCTTTTTTTCCCCAAGTTTTGCTCATGGTTTTGTACAGGAATTTCTAGATACATTAAGCTTGTATGGCTGTATGCATTCCATTTGGGAAATAAGACAGAGTTTACCAGGTTTAACAGAATGTTTAAGGATTTAGTTCTCCCTTAGTAATTTAGCTATTTAACTTGGTATTTAGGAATTAAAAAAACCCCACCTTGTCTGATTGCATATTTTTTATAAAATAAGTCATTTATAAAGTCTCTAGATTGTCTCTTCAGAATATATTACATTTTTATGCCAATATTCTAAATAAAATACTTTTTTTAAACACATTATAAAGTTATATGTTTCTAAAAGTTCAGCGCCATCAGAAGTAGTAATTAATGCTAATATATTGTTATTCTTCCCATCTGTAGAGAGCTTTAATTTAAATCTTGTTGATTTATTAACTTTTAAAATAGTGCTAGGAAAAACTGCACTTAACATTCTTTCAGTTTTCATTAATTAACCACCTTTTTCCTGAGCTTTCTAGAGATAATGGAAGAGGAGTGATTTCTCCACAACTTCACCAAAGCTTTCTTTTCATTCTTGCTCTCGTCCCACCAGATCTTCACCCCCAAAGAACATCTGACTACATCATTTTACTTCAAAAATTTTACAAAGAAGACATATAAACCTGACATTTCAAATTAAGGCCAACCTATTGAATCTATGCCAGGGAATAGAACATTTACATTAGTTTCAGTTATGAGTGTTTATAAAAATATTTTGAATATAAAGAAAGCACTAAAGGCATCACTCTTCTATGTATTCCTTCCTGGCCAGAGTATGAATTAAATCAGAAGCTACAAATCAGTAGTTGCCAGAGGTAGGATGTGTGATACACTAAAAAAAAAAAAAAAAATCAGTTTTGAGGAATACCATAGGAACCTGAATTACCGTAAACTCCATTAAGACAACAGTTCCTAGATAGATCACTTTCTTAGCTGAGAAAAAGAATTGCAAATAAGCAAATTTTTCTGTTAACTATGAAATAACTGTTTATGTAAAATATAAATCTTTGCTATTTTTTAAATGAGTTGCAAAACCAAAATTCTTTTCCTTTGGATGTTGACAATATTTCACGCACTGAAGCCTGAATGTTTGTATATATCTATTTAGGTAGACAAAAAAAAAAAAAAAAAAAAAAAATAGCCGAAACCTTGGTGTGAAGTCTCAGGAAAAAAATTGCTTTTTAAGAGCAATATATTGCAATTCCCAAAATTAACTTCAGTACCTGCTAACAGTTAGTGTAGCCCAAATATCTTCTATTCTTCCTATTCACCTGCTAGATAATGATCATCTTGATACATAAACTTTCTTGTTCAGATCATGTCACCTCATTTAATCATAAAATGTTTAGCTAAAGCAATTTATAGTCATCTGAGAAAAGAAACAAATTAGACAGTCAAGGAAATAATGCCTGGAAAATTATAAAGAATATGTAACAAAGAAGCTTTCTTAAATTAAGTAACAGGAACATCAACAAGAAATTAGAAAATGACAACTAATTGGTATATACTATCTATAAAACCCATGTAAATTTTTTTGAACATTATGCTATTTATGATAATCACTATAGTGTTTTTCACAAAAAAAAAAAATCAAACCTTCCAGAACATTGATAACCTTATTAATTTCCATTGACATTTTCTTTGCAGTCAAAATGTATATTATCTATAAAAACAGAGTTTAGTAATCTGAAACTTGTCTAAAAATGACAAAATCAAGTCAGCTCAGTGAGGATTTTGTTTTTCCTGTGAACCTATTGTTACAGCACTTACACATTTGAAACGGAAATCCTAAACAAAGAAGATTAGTAAAATTTCAAGTGTTAAGGATATTATTAACTATGAAACTTAACATTTCAAAGGAAAGTAATTTTACCTCCTTGAATAAATATATCCTGTATTTAAACTGCTAGCAAAAAAAAAAAAAAGAATTAAGAATTCCTTCAATTTTTCAGAGATGCTGGGAAATTCTCTAAATGGAAATAAATAACTTATTCTCTGGAATAAGGGATGTATAATTTTTGCTGATATTTTATTCTTTATCTCAGTGAATTTCTTTTCATTTCCTTACATTAATTCTCTCCCTGTGGGTGATGTCCTTTTAGAAATGTAGGGCAGTCTGTGCACCTGAAACTGAGTAAATCTTAGACAAAGGGAGTCATGTTGTGGGGATTATTTATTCTCACCAAGGATCTCAGACAAAGGAAATTGGCAAAAAATTGTTGGTAGCAATTTAAGTAGGAGTTTCACTTCACCTTTTCTTGTTCCAGAACATTCTGAAAATAAATACTTTTAATATGTGTACTTATATGCATAAATAATAATGAGCCATTGTGTTTTTTAATAAATAATGAAAGTCTGAAAGGGTTAAAAAGAGAAGAATGCATAATTATTCCTTAGTCATGGATTATTATTGAAATATTATGAATTTTATAGTGTTCAATGAATTTAGAAACTTAACCACGGATTATTTGGCCTTATTATATCCCTTTCCTCCTTTGTGATTACAAGATAAAATAAATACATTTTTAAAATTTGATGCACTATCGTTGCAACATTTACAAAGACTATAATAATAACAAAAACTGTTCTCCCCTATTACTTTGGAAATAAAAGAAATCTGTACATTGCCCCACTATTCAGTTTTCAGAGTCATTAATATATAAGGAAAAGTTGAGATTAACTCTAAATTGTGGACAAGAATAATGTATTTATATTAATATGGGGGGATGAGGTGTTGTTCCATTACTTTGATTTTGATAGAACATATTCTATGGAGCAGATACAATTTAAAAATCCATCTCTTCTTACTATGGGTGTAGCAGAATGGGGAAATAGACATGCACCTTTCATACTTATATTTCTTATCTGTTCTTCCTAAGTAAATAATTTCCTCTCTAATTTTTTCTTCCGACCTCTTTGTAAATTTTGAAAATGTTTTGAATCAAAAATTCTTCCATGAAAGAATGAAGGAACTTTGGTGGCTATGAATATATCCCATGGAGTGTGATGCAGGGTCAGCTTTCTAGTAAAATAAATATGAAACACACAAAGCCCATCTTCATAAAATAATTAAACACCCAAGTTAACTGAAGAAATACATCATTCTAGAAAGCATGAAAATATTTTAGAACAAAAGCTATTAAATAACCCAAACCAAACAAAACTAAAATGATAACACTTGTGGGGAACAAATCCTTCTCAGATATATAAGTAGAAAAAAACGGCTTTGTTTGTGGGGTTTCTGTGATCGTTTTTTTAATGTATGTGTGTTTGGTTGCTTGTTTTTGGAGGTTTTTTTTTTTTTCCCAGCATTTCCTTCTCATTTCAGGAGAAGAGTGATAAAGTGGAAAGTGGAAAATACAATAAAAAAATCTAACAAATTAGATCTTGAAACTTGTAGTCCTATAAATCATGAACTGTTTTGTATTGTACCACATTTTCACTCCTTTTGTTTTATTCCTTTTCCTTCTTTATTTCCTTCTTTTCACTTCCTTCTTCTACAGTATTTCCAAATGAGATGAGCCCACTAATTTGACATTGAGGGTTTCATTTGCCCACATATATATATATTATCATCTGGCTTGTTCCGGGGCATTTTTCCAGGCTATCAGTCGCCTGTCCAGAATGGCCCACATACTGCCTTGATGCCTGCCTTCAGAGTTGCTGACTGTGTTAGAATTATTTTGAACAAACCTGTTGTATTGGAAGGTACCAGATACTAGTGCAAGGCAACTGAAGAGCCCAACAGGGCTCCTTAGAGCCCAATTCAGGATGAAACAAGTCTCTAGACTCTACTGAAGTACATTTCCGTTGACTACAGGATATGTTTAGACCCTGGCTGACCATTAGCACACCTCGAGACACTTTTAGATAACTCAGTATTTAACAAGATATGAAAAATTTGCAATCAAATTAATTTTATCAGAATATTTGATTTATAACACTACTTACAATCTCAATTTTCCTTTCTATGACAGAAGGGCTGGCAATTCAGCTTTCCTAATTTTACAAACTTGATTTAATTACCTAAACATATGAATTTGTTCCCATTTGACATGTACTTCTCTATCTCTCCTTACCTCCAGCTACTAAACTAGAGAACCACAGGTCTCCCATAAGTCCTTCATTATATCTGCCAGCTTTGTGCAGATGTCTTCAGCATCCTGCAGCATCTTAAGTGACATATAGATATCTATCTTTAGCAACTTAGTCAACCCTGAGCAATTCAGTCAACCCTAAAGTGTCAACATAGAGATGTGTACATTTGAGCTAGTCATTGTAAGCTGTCTTTGTAGCTAATGAAGAGAAATGAGTCACAACTTATTTGCTTTAAATAATCTACAGTAGGATGAGATGATTGGTAATGATTGGCAATCTGTAAGTTTGTCTTTGTTTCCACTTGCTAAAAAAAGAATCTAAGATGACTAACTCAGATGCAGAAATGCAAAATTTTATTAATTAGATTTTTTTGTATATTTGGTCTACATTTTGTTATAAAATCACAGAATCATTTATGTTGCAAAAGACTTCTGAGGTCATTGAGTTCAGCCTTTGACTGAACATCATCTTGTCAATTAGACCATGGCATTAAGTGCCACATCCAGTTGTTTCTTTAATGACTCCAGGGATGGTGACTCAACTCCCTCCCTGGGTAGCCCATTCCAGTGCTAAAGTGCTCTTTCCATGAAGAAATTTCTCCTGATGTCCAGCTGAATCTCCCCAGCTGCAGTTTGAGGCTATATCCTCTCACTATGGCATCTCACTGATGCCTCAGGTTTTAGCTTTTATATTTTTCAAATTCTGTGCTGCTTTAGTGTGTGGGTCAGGGCTTCATATTAGGGGATAGTAAGCTCTCTTCACAGAATAGGTAGACAAAACAATTCCTTTTCTAGCTGGGGACCAAGGACAGCTGATCCAAATTTCAGGCCCAAGAGCATAAAGGACAGTGGACTGAAGAGAGAAAAACAAGAAGGATGGGACTTCATGGGCTAAAGCTGTAATTGGACAATTAGCTCCAATACGCAAATGGACTAAAACTTATAAAAGTGTGAGACTCCGTGACCGGTTGTCCATTTTGTGACTATTTTGGGGTTCACCTGGGGTTTAGCCCTGGCTGGGCTCTTGTGCTGCCCAAGGTGGATCTGTTGAGGCTTCCTAATAAATACCTACTTTATTCTTTAGCTCCCTCTAGTCTCTGTTCATGGATGCCTTCACAAGGCATCAATGTCACTAACTGTCTGGGAGAAAAGGCCAACCTCCACCTTAATATACTCTCTTTTCAGGTAACTGGAGACAGCAATAAGGTCCCCCTGAGCTTCCTTTTCTCCAGGCTAAACAATCCCAGTTCCTAAAGCTGCTTTTCATAGGACTTTCCTTCTAGACCTTTCATCAGCACTGATGTCCTTCTCTGGACACATTCCAGCCCTTCAATGCCTTTGTTGTAGTGAGGGACCCAGACCAGGAAACAGAATTCAAGGTCTGGTCTCAGCAGTTCTGACTACAGGAAAACAATCACTGCCCTGCTCCTACTGGCCACACTATTACTGAGACAGTCCAGGTAGCAACTGGCCTTCTTGGCCACCTAGGCACACTGCTGGCTCATGCTTAGCCAACTGTCAGCCAGGACATCCAGGGCCTTTTCCACTGGGAAGTTTTCCAGACACTTCCTCCAGCCTGTAGTGCTACATGGGATCATTGTGACCACAGTGGAGGACTTGGCACTTGGCTTTGTTGAACCTCATACTGATGGACTTAACCTATCTAGCCAGCCTGTCCAGATCCCTTTGCAGAGCCTTCCCACCCTCCAGCAGATCAACTCTGCTATGCAACTCAGCGTTGTCTGTGAAATTACTGAGGGCAGACTCAATCCCTTTACCCAGATCATGAATAAAGATTAAATTAAATAGGACTGTGCTCAACACTGAGGCCTGGGGAACCCCATTAGTTACTGGCTTCCAACTGGATGCAGCACCATTTACCACCACTCTCTCGGCACAGCCATCCAGCAAAGAGAAAACCTGCCATGGGCAGACAGCTTTCCCAGGAGAATGCCATGGGAGACAGCATCAAAGGCTTTGCTGAAGTTCCAGGTAGACAACATCCACAGTTTTTCCCTCACCCATCAGGCAGGTTTCCTGGTCATAAAAGGAGATCACATTGGTCAGGCCTTCCCTAAACCCGTGCTGTTTGTGTCTGATCCCTCAGCTATCCTGTGAGACAGCTTCTGTTCTATATGACCACTGTGAAGGCTACCATCAAACGTAAGTATTATTTCTTTTGGTAACACCAGCTATGATGGCATAAAGGAGAAAATCCATAAGACTGGACTATTGTTGCCAAGATATGGCTTTTGTTTTCATTTGTTTTATTGTTCTACTTCTACCTTTCTTGAAAATCAAAAACTGACAATATTAATATATTTTCATTGATTTTGTTTCAATTCACTGAAACTGAAAATAATACCTACTACAAAATATTCAACATACAGAGATTATTTTCTCTTTATCAAATAGATGCTAACAGTTCTGTGAAATTAGAGATGTACTTTACATGATAATTCAACTCTTTTTAACCTGTTTTTTAGTGTATTAAAAAAAAAAAACCAACTGCATTTTAGTGTATTTTAGTGTATTTTTAAAACTCAGAAGTCAAAACAATGAAGGTTTCTTGCAATTTTATTCTTCTTATATTTTCTTTTATGTCAAACTAGTCTTTATAAAGCAGCTTTATAAAATAATTATGTTAATTTGTTAATTTACAAAGGCAGGAAAACAATAGGTTATTAGTCATCATAAAATTTTAGAGATTTTTTCTGAAAATACAGGTAATATAGAAATGAGCCTGCAAGGTAAACAGATTTCAACATGAAAAGGGAAAAGAATCTAACCTATGAAAACCCTGCCAATGCAAGGACTTGGCTGCCAAATTGTCCTGATTACTCACAAGTATTCCAATCTGCTTATTTTCTAAAGCTGACTAACCTCTAGGGGGCTATACCATTTCATTTCCTCTCCATTTAGCATGAAAATCTCCTAGGAACATAGCAATAGGCATACATTCGTGCTTTGAGGTATGTGTTTTGGCTACAGAAGAGCCTATCACTTTGCTTTTCTGCAGTGTAGGCTGCAGTGAAAAAAGTGTTCAATGTCTTAAAAAGGCAGAAGGCATAGGTTTGCTGTCAGTGATTTCATAATTCACATAACTGATGTGGATTATTATTCCACACAAAAGTCCTATTTGGTTTAAGGTACAGCATAGGATTTCTTCAGTTTTCAGCGTGTTTCTGAGTTATTTTACATCTTGGCCCCCGTCCCTTACCCTCTTGACACTGCTAGGTGTGTGTGACAGTGATCATGCAAATGGGATTGTGGCTTCAGCCACGATAAAACCATTCTTATCAAGGTGGGTGGCAGGGAGGAATAGACTTAGGATCTTAATTTCATCTGGCAGTTTCTGATTTATATTGTGAAAGGTAAACTTAATGTCTTTACATCTTTCAGGGAAAGGACTGTTATCAATGGCCTTTTACTTAAGTGTATAATATAGGCAAGACTTGTTGACACTGCAAGTAGACAATCAAATCTTCAGAATGATTCTTATCAAAAGCTAAAAGTAAATTATGACCATGTTTTCTGAGACAAACTGAGGAACTATCTTACTCTATCTGATCATATTTGTTCTTGGCAATCTGATCTATCTGGATTTACAACTAAGAAATGTTCATATCCTTAAAAAAGCTCCTGGCCAGTATGTCTACTTACACATGTAGTTTTTGCTGTTCAATCAACAGATTCCCATAAATATTTCCAAAGAAAAAATACTCTACAGTATTTCCAATATGTCTGCTTTATTAAGCTTATCTATGGAGCATGAAAATCTGTATTTTCATTTATTGCAAAAAGTTTTCATGTCTGTGAAAGCAAAACTGATTTGCACTGTATATTAAACTGGTTTTTAAAGCTGAAAATCATAATTATGTATGCACTACACATCATATTAGTTTCAGTAAAATATTTTTTGTTGGGTTTCTGTTAGAATTATGCTAATTTTCACTCAGAAAGATGAATGAGAGATAGAAAGATCTTCTATGTGCATTAAATAACTTTTTTTTTTCCAAATGAGTTTTTTGATATAAACTGCAACAATCTTCTCAATAAATAGTCTGAGAAACATGAATTAAAGCAAGTCCTTCAGAAAAAAATATGCACACTAAAGAAAACTGTCCCTTTTCCTACCAGGGTATCTATGTATCAAGAACATTTTCCCCGGGATGTTATTCTCTTTCAGGAACACTTTGGCAATAATGTATGCAATATACTACACTATATATCCATACTGGACTATACATCTCAATGGCAAGCTGAGGCTCTTAACATAAATACAGCATTTTTCTTAGCAGTCAGTGCAGCAAGGGTGCACAGGGGACCAGAATCCCTCCTCAAGACTCTGCAATGAAGGTGATGAGAGCTAGGCTGTGTGGATGAAGGATAATAACCCAAAACACATAGAACAGGGTGAACAGATGAATGTGAAACACCTCATCAGTGGAAAGGAAGCTGACTGCTCTCACGGCCATTGAGGAAAATGGTGAGACCTTTATTACCAGAGTGAGACACCCTGGGAGTGGCCAACTAAACAAGTTGTCCCCAAAACACTTTACAGATCAAAGGGTTATTTCCTAAAGTTATAGAGCAATTCCCTTGGAATGGGTGAGGATGACCTCCAGTCAGGCAGGCATCAGAGACATCTCAGCCTGAACCAACAAAGAGAATGACAGTCACAGGGGATGCCCTCTGATGGTGGATGGAGGCACCCACATGTTGATCTAAACTGATGTTGGAGATTTTCTGCTTGACACTTGACTGCCTCCTAGATCTCAAAGAGAGACTGGCAAGGTTTGTGCAGTCCTGTGACAATTCCCATTGCTGCTCATCCATGTAGGCATCAATCCAACTGCCAGGGCAACCCTGCAAATAAATATTATTCCAGACTTCTGGCAACAGGAGAGAATAAAAGAACAGGGAGCAGTAGGAAAAGTTACTCTGTCTGGAGGCCCAGGTGGTGGTCTCAGTCCCTGCAGTAAGGGGAAAAAGGTGAGGCAGTAGTGAATGCACCTGCATATCAGCATTTGGTCAGGTGTCTGTGTCCCAAACAGAGTTTTGTGTATTACAATCATGGAAGTCTATTTGAGGAAAGAGGTTTAACTACACGGGACAGGATCTATCTGACAAAGGTACAAAAGGCTGAAGTAAGTACAACAGGAAAGGTTTTCGTCATCTGAAAAAAAAGCAAAGATGTGGAGGGACAATAAATAACTGTCTGGAGCTCTGAATGGTGGAGAAGTTTCCTTCACTTTTCCTGTGAAAGCAGCATGTCTGGGTATATCTCAAACACCTTCACGCAAACCCATACAGCATGGAAAACAAACAGGTGAAGCTAAAAATCTGTCCACAGCTGTAGAGCTTTGACCTCTTTGGGAATTACAGAGAGGCAATGGAGCAAATTGCATGGGTGGAGCCTTAGTGTCTGAGTGCAAAGTTTTCAGGAAGACAGGTGAAAAATTTGAGGAGGGAGGCTTACACTCAATGCATCTTCACTGTTTGCAATGGAAAAAAATTTGGAAACAGGAACAAACTTCTTGAAGATAAGAGGGTAGACCAGAATGAGTGCTAATGAGTTGGGGAATCTGTTGCAAAAATCTTGATAAGACAGAGGAAGTTAGATGGAATCTTCTTTAAGTAACTGGAAAAAGTCCTCACAATTGCAGTTCTCTTCACTATCTGTAGAAAGGATCGTGTACAAACAATGTAAGAGATTTCTGGAATGTTTTGAAGACAATTTCTTGATGCACATGATTGATGAGTCACATGGAACAATTGCTTCATCTTTTAGCCACAAATAATGAAATACTGATGAAGGTGTAAAGGTCAAGAGCAGTTTTAACTGCAGTGACCATGTGAATGCAGAGTTTAAAATCCTGAGAGAATGAAGGAAAACAAATAGTACGTAGCAAAAACAGAGGACTATTATACCTATAAATTATAATTACAATAATCAAGATAGAATGAAATTGCTTAAAACACAATATTTTCTACTGATAGTGTAAACAAAATTAGAATGTTTGCATCTTATAACATTATGGTAGAACAACATATAAAATTTATATGCATGTGAGCCATGTGAACACCAAAATTGCAAAGATTTGTGTAGCTGCATTTAGAATAAATCGGAAAACATGACAATAGTGACCCCAACAACAGAATTTGCAAGACAAAGAGAAAAAAGTAAGGTTAGTACAAGACAATGAAATTAGGCAGAACATATTATTGAAGACAGAAATATAACTGTCCAAAGCAGCAAGAAAATAACTTTAGGAGCACAAGGGTATGCTGGACAGAATATTTCTAACCCTTGGGAATTTTTGGATGCCACTGATATTAAGCCTCAGCTGTCTACACTGTAATTTCTGTAAACATGCATAGATGTTTATGTCCCATTTGTGAAAGGATACAGTGAAAAGACAACTGATGAATTCCACTTTTGACGTGCTTATTTCTCCTCATTATCTATTTGGAAGCTTAGGTGTCAGCATCATACCATATAAACCCACTTTAAGAAATAATTGAGTCTCAAAAGATACAGAAGGTCTGAGAGGAAAGAGACAAAAGACACTAGAGGGCTAATTATACATATTGAATACAAGATATGGATATTTTTCATTCCAATCCCAAAACAAAGCAGAGCAAACCAAAGCAAAGCAAAGCAAACCAAAGCAAAGCAAACCAAACTGAACCTAAACAAAAGAAATGGATGGGATCTGTTTGCTGTGGTCATTTTGCAAGAAAAGTTCTATTCTTATATGCGCAAAAAGTAATTAATACATAGTTCTATATCCAGAATAATAGGCTTATCTTGTTGGTTAAGCTAAAATAACTAGTTAGGTAAAGTTCCTGAAAAGAATATCTGCCTTTGGAGGAAACTGTAAACAAACATTTCAAATCTCTCCAAAAGCTCATTGGTATTCACAACACATTGGGCAAAATAAAAATGAACAGTGATTTTTACTGAAACAGGCCTTTCAGACAGTAGGAGAAGACAAGCAGAGAAGCAAGTAGAAATACTGAAGTTAATTTCCTGACTAGAAAATTAAAGTTTTGACAGTCATTGATCATTGATTTTTCTGGCAACTTCTTATCTGCTTATCAGTTCTAGAGTAATTATTTAATTACTGAATTAAATAACTGATGATAAGTGATTTTGTATTATTCATCACTCATTTAAATAACAATTTAATGTATGCATATATATGACCGGCATCACGCTGTTTCTACCTGGCTCCGGGCAGCTCCAGCGCCTTTTGGCACAGCCTCCCTCCGGAACTCGGGTTCGCCACTTTTCTCCCACATGTCGCTGCGGCTGGCGCGCCAGTCGGGGTCTGCTGGGTTCTGTTGCCCGCACGAGGGTCCGAGGCAAAGAGGGAAGGTGTTGCATCCCGGACTTTGGGTTTAGGTCAGGGTTCTAATGTGTGTTAGCAAATTCTGTGTACCCCCATTTATCCCCCGGGTTTTCCCTCCTGCAGTACCCGGTTCCCGGGTTGCATTACCATGCAGCCTGGCTCCCATCCCCCCCGGCGCCGCCCCTGCCACCTCCCCATTGGCTCCTGCCTTCCACACCACACCCCTGCAGCCCCGGGACTGCCCTGGGCCCCGGTGCTGTCCCCTACTGCATCCCTATCGGCTTCCCCAGACCATGTGACACCCCCCATTCCACCCCCGATAAAAGCCCCACAAGGCCAGGGCCACACGGCCATATTCCCCAACACAGAAGCTGGGAACACACCATTAAAATGCTCTCAGCTCCTGCCGCGGGGAATTTGGTCCTTCCTTCACCCCCGTTATCGAGGTCCCTCGCGCGTGGCGGTAGAGACGGCCAACCCACCTTCCTGGAGCGCACGGCGCCCGGGAGCAGCAGCAGGACTGGGACTAGAGGAGCCACCGTGCCCTGCCGGGCACGGTGGCTGCTCTGGAGCCGGGAGAAACACCAGAACGCCACAGGAAGGAATTGTCCAGATCACCCATGAAGGTAAGCAGGAAGGCTTTATTGTCGCGGAGAGCTGCTGGCGGGGTTGCGACCCACGCTTCCCGTGCCCACGTGGGGAAATGGCACTGGGACTGGGGAGATACGGGGTTTTATCAGGGGTGGGGCGAGGGGAGCAGGAATGCCCCCCAGCCAATGGGGCACGCGCTGTGGCAGTGATGTCGACTACAATGACCAATGGGGGCATGGCAGGGGTGGACACAGAGCCCCAGGGTGAATGGGCTTGCATGATCAGGGTGACAGACACCGAACTCCCAGGATGGGACAGGGGAGTGGTCACAGGAGTGACGAGGGAACAATGGCGGGCAGCCTCGGAGCGAGTCACCGCAGGGAGGGGGAAACACGAGGGCTGCACAGGGGTACACAGGACTCGACTGACTAACATAAATAAGAACCCCTAATCTGAACCCAAACCCAGGATGCAACATATATGCACATTAGATTGCCGTTCTTAAATGGTAGCAAATCTTGCTGACATGCTAAGCACATTGTTTCCTAAGTTTTGTAGAGATATTCTAAAAGTCACATTTAGCACAATTATGATTTCAAAAGTCTTTATTAAATGCAGCAAAATACACCTGATTTCACTTTGTTGAAATACTGAATGTTAGTCTTTCAAAGCATGTGGTTGTGCCATTCATTCAACACAGCTGAGGGTGCGTCTGTGATCCAAGGCTGAGACTGACTCCTCTTTTCTTCAAGGAAGTCTGTTTTTTAGCCTATGAACTTGCTTGAAACCACTTTGATTCTAATGGAGACCTGTGTGAAGACACCCAGTTACAGTTATTACAGTAATTTCTAGAGCATTGTAGCTATAAAGGGCTTTATTTTAAAAGAATTTATACCTAGACCCACATATATTTGGTGCAGGTATAGACATAGAGGTATTGACATATATATGTATCTATCTAGACTGCCTCAGAAGATGTGGCTCAACTGTATTGCCAAATACTGTTCTTCACTCTCTGGTTTCCATAAAAAGAATGGACCATAAATTGCAGCTTTCGCTCTTTCCGGCTGCACGCAGATCTTGGGAGCCCGGCTGTGGTGTAGCTTCCACGTGCTGCCAGGGTTTTCTGCCATGGGTTCCTGGACATGGCTCCGTGTCTCGGGACCGTGGGCTGGCCAGCCTCTGTTACCGTGCGCTAGGGATCTGGTAAAGAGGTAAGGAATTTGTCCATTTACTCCGTGCTTGGCAGGAACGGTTTATTGGTCAAGTGGCGTGGCTCGATGGAAAGACGCTCCAGCACAAGCATGGGAGAAAATGGCGCCTGGGTGTTGGCGGGGTAGGATTTTATGGAGGGGTGGGGCGAAAGGATCCATGGCCTGCCGGTCAATAGGGGCGGCTACCGTGGCGGTGACGCCAGCAACAGCGACCAACCAGAGAACCCCGCAGGGGCGGGCACCGAGCCTCGGGCAGAGGGGGATCGTGTGGATTGGGGTGGCAGGCACGGGGTTTCCCGCGGCCAGACGGGGGGGGATGGTTACAGGCGCGGCAGAGGGGGAAGATCCGGCGGCAGGCAACATGGGGCCAGAAACCGTGTGGGGGGGAAATGACACGGGGGAAGCGCGGGGGTACAGAGGACTCGACTAGCTAACACAAATAAGAACCCCTAAAACCCAATCCCAGGATGCATCAATAAATCAGTAGGTTTATTCTGCTCACTCGCTCATTCACTCACTCACTCACTCACTCACTCACTCACTAACGATTTCTTGAATTTTCTTCAGCCATACTTTTAAAACTGAAGAAATCAAAAGTAGTTTCTCAGGAATGCCTAGAAGGCACTCACAGAATCACAGAATAATAAGGTTGGAAGAGACCTCTAAGATCATCAAGTCCAACCTATGCCCTAATACCTCAACTCGACTATAGCACCAAGTGCCATGTCCAGTCTTTTTTTAAACACATCCAGAGATAGTGATTCTACCACATCCCTGGGAAGACAATTCTAGTACATTATTATTCTTTTGGTGAACATTTTTTTCCTAATATCCAACCTATACCTTCCCTGACGTAGCTTGAGACTGTGTCCTCTTTTTCTGTCAGTTGCTGCCCGGTGAAAGAGACTGACCCCCACCTGTCTACAACCTCCCTTCAGGAAGTTGTAAAGACCAATGAGGTGACCTCTAAGCCTCCTCTTCTTCAGGCTAAACAATTCCCAAAATGTGGCCAAAATGTAGAACTCAGCACTTAGACTTATTAAACTTCATGCTGTTGGACTCTGCCCATCCATCCAACTGATCTAAGTCTCTCTACAGAGCCCTCCTTCCTTCCAATAGCTCAACACAAGCTCCCAGCTTAGTGTCGTCTGCAAATTTACTAATGAAGGACTCGATGCCCTCATCCATGTCGTCTATAAAAATATTAAATAGAACTGGTCCCAGTACAGAGCCCTGAGGGACACCACTGCTGACTGGCCGCCAGCTGGATGCAGCAGCGTTCACCATCACTCTCTGGGCCCAGCTGTCCAGCCAGTTCCTAACCTAAAGAGTGCTCCTGTCCAAGCCGTGGACTGCCAGCTTCTCCAGGAGTATGCTGTGGGAGACAGTATCAAAGGCCTTGCTGAAGTCTAAATAGACAATATCCACAGCCTTTCCTGCATCCACCAGACAGGTCACCTGGTCATAGAAGGAGACTAGGTTGGTCAGACATGACCTACCCTTCGTAAACCCATGCTGACTAGCTCTGATACCCTGGCTATCCTGTAAGTGTTGTGTGATAGCACTCAGTATGAACTGTTCCATTATCTTACCTGGTACTGAGGTCAGGCTAACTGGCCTATAATTACCAGGATCTTCCTTCCTACCTTTTTTTGTAAATGGGTGTCAAATTGGCCAGTTTCCAATCATCTGGAACCTTGCCAGGGAGCTATGACTCTTGATAAATGATGGAGAGCAGCTTTGCAAGCTCATCTGCCAGCTCCCTCATCACCCTAGGGTGGATCCCATCTGGTCCCATTGATTTATAAATATCTAGGTGTCCCAGCAGTTCTCTGACTGCCTCTTCTCGGATAACAAGAGGACCATTCTGATCCCTGGCACCACCTACCAACCCCTGAGGACAGTTGTCTTGAGGACAAGCTGTCTTACCACTAAAGACTGAGGTGAAGGAGGCATTAAACATTTCCGCCTTTTCCTCATCTTTAGTTACTAGGTTGCCTGCCTCATCCAATAAGGAACAGAAGTTGGTGTCTGAATAAGATTTCTGCTATTCTTCTTTATGTGACACACAGAAGACACTCAGTGCATTATCCCCTGTGCAGGTCTTTCCAGTAATCCTGAACCACAAGCTTTCAGCTGGCTCCTCATGTGACCTGAGACGAGCTCCATGCACTCCTGCTGCTCTCTCATATATGGTAGCTCTCCCAGTTCACCATTCCAGACTGTCCTGTCCACTGCAGCCCTTCAGTTGTGTGAGCTATCTGACCTTTTTTCTGTCATCCAAGTGAGATCATAGCCCTTCAATTGTTAGCAGACATCTTGTTCTTCATCTTTTGTGCATGCAGACACTATTTTAGTGTCTGCATGCACTAAAATATAGGCATTCAAATTGTTCTGATTTCTCAGAGAATACATGAGAAGTTTCTGCTGTTATGCTGTCCGATAGATCTTTCCTACAAACAAAGAAAAATAGGGTGTCATGGACCTAGGCAGAAATATATATTGTTCCTTGAAACTTCTGAGAGCAGAAAACATGCTAGTTCACACGGTGAGGATGTCACACATTTATAGAATCAAAGTGAGAGCAGTCTTTTGGACATTCTTTTATTGTATGGATTGCTGTACCTCTTAAAGGAAAGGATGATGTGTAGCATTTGTCTTCAGACAAGTATGAGTAGTGATCAGTTTTATTGCTTATCTGTACCAAGTAGCATTTATGTACTAATTCAGAAACAATGGTCACCATTGCATATAAGAAAATATTCAGCAGTATTTATATATGTTCTTAGTTTAAGAATCAGCTCAGAGCAAATCTTGATGGAAGTCATGTAGTGTCTTTAGGGAGGAGTAAACCAAGAAAAATAATTTTGGTTCTTTGGGTTTTTTTTTTTTCCCGCCACATAAATGGTTCAGAGACATTCTGAATCACATGATTTTTAGAACTGCTTTTATCAGCTGCATGATAATAGAAAACTCCTGGCTGTCCTAACTTTCATTTTTTTTCCTTACTTTTTTTCAGAGATTCCTGCTGCTATTATCTCAATATCTCTGGCAAAATGTACCAGAGGCAAATCATGCAAGAAAAGTGATTCACATATTTTAAGCTCCTATCATGTGATAGTCTCAATTTCTTGCATTGTACGACATAACATACAGTGATTCGTGTTCACTGTCTGTCAAATTCCTGATTCCCTTTCATTTCAAGAGTACTCATCAAACTGTTGTTGTTGCTTCACTTTCTTGTTTGTTTGTTTTTAGTTTGTTGTGGTTTTTTTTTTTATTATTTTCTGCTTTATAGATGAAGTGGCTGAAATCATATGTAACCAAGACAGAGGTGATGCATTTATTTATTTGCATAATAATGCTCTTTATTTTGCTCACTTTTCTTTCCATAATGATTTATAGTATTCTATTCTCTTTGGCTACCACATCATAGGCAACTGATATTGCAAAAGAACAATATAGTTCTTTTCTAAGTTGCCAAGATCTTTAAATAGCAGTACATTTTAATGTATCCCAGCTGATAAGCTTCATTGGTTAGAGCATGCTGAGGCTGTGGGCTTAATCCCTGCTCCTGCATATGGAAGACATTTACTTAAAAGCTGGACCAAATGACCCCTGTGGGTCCCTTCCAACTCAATATTCTGTGATTCTGTGAAGTATACATCAGAAACAATAGGCTAAAAAGACTTATATTTCTGAGAATTTATCAGCAACTTTCATAGCATTGCTTTTTCATTTTAGCATGTTGCAGAGCTTAAAGACAGTAGAAATATACAAGTTTTTTGCAAGCTTCTTTTTTTTTTCTTTCTTTTTCAATTAACTCCTAAACTGAAAAATAGAAATTTAGGCTTCAGATTTTAATTTGCAGTGTGATTGAATTTTATCTTTCAACTGAATAATGAGCAAAATATCTTATCTACAAAAAGTCGTATCTGTGGTCCACAGATGTGATAATACTAGTTTCCCCAGGAACTGGTTAGATAGTGTGAAAATATTAAAATATCTTGCCATGAATAATGTAATGCAAAAAGAATAAAAAATAAGTTTATAAAACAGAAACTGGAAGCAAGATCCAGTCTAATTTAAACACTTATCATGCATGAAAACTGCAGCTGTCTTTTGAAATTAAATTAGTTTTAAGTTTTTTTGAACTTCATGATCTAATCAATGGGCACATTTAAGAAGATATCATGGGGAGGATCATATTCACCTGACTGTCTTATCAAAATTTATCAGTCTTTTTCCTTCTAGAGGCTTAAAAATGTATCTATCCCTCTCTGCTGACAATATAGGCAATTTAGACTAGAACTTAAGTTTTATGTGTTAGTTAACACTGTAAGTCATGGCTCAGTGGTTTTTCTTTCTGCTTCTTTAACAGAGTGGAAATAGATATGGCATCCAAGAAAATAAGCTAAGTATGAGAATGGACTTTATCCTACTTAACTGGAACATCCATGTTAAGATGTTTATATTTCATCATAATTATCTTAGATACAATTATTGCTATTTTCTTATAAAGACAAAAAAATGGTGATTTTTTTCACCCGAGTCAAATTGTCAGATACAGAGATCCAGATAAACAATTACAGATTAGTTCTTAGGAACTTACTACGTGATGACAGAGATCCTACTGCTAAGCATATATGAAATTGTGTTCCTCTTTCTAAATTTCACTGCTCGAAGATCTCTAGTCTCAACTAATTGATTAGCTTTAGAATTTATTTTATTTTTCTGTGTACTAGGAGAAGAAATGGACCTCTTTACATTAATTGGCATTTAGGATTTCTGGTACAGCAGGCAGACAAAATTTAGGCACAAGCTAAGTAGAGCAGAATGTTTATTTCTACTTTTAAAAAAACTTCTTACACAATTCTGCATTCAATTACATTGCATGCAGAAAAAAAGTTCACATTTAAGCAGCATCTACCAAGCACTGAAGAACTATTTTCTAGATAATGCTTCATTTCTTAAAAGACTAGAATTTGTTTAGGAATTTTCCTTGAGCATAACACAATTGATAATCATAAATGTGCCTCAATGCATGCACTGTGTACCTGTATGTCTAGAATCACTCTTCTGATTCACTGAAAGATTACCTTGCTCAGACAGCACCCAGCTTTCACATGTGAAACCTGGTTTGTTTAGTAACATGTTGCCAGATTTGTCAAGTGTTTTTCTCTGAGTGATTATGCAAAAGAATGATTATTGCCATGGTGGTTTTATTGTACACCTCCACCTCTTTCCCATCAGATTTGTTCTTCAAGGTACAACACATGTTCCCCTGACCTTTCCAGAAAACAGTAGAAAATTGGTTGCAAGGGTATTACATTCACAGATTTATCTTGACTATATCCTAGGTTATAGTTCTTGCATGTAAAAAACGTCTAACTGAATTGCAATCTCTCTTAACTTGTTTCTCTTTAACACTAAAAATAAATAAAGAGCGAGATTGTATTCCTTCCAAAAGAACATTTATTGCCTTTCACTAAGTATTAATATGTTCATGTTTCTCTTCCAGATGACTATTTTAGATGAGAGCTGGGCATTTGTAATTCTCCTACATGTTGTCCAGTTTGCAGTAGAAGACTATCATGGCCACGCAGAGGATAAATGATAGCAGAATGAATTGCAGAAGTTTTACTGAGATATTGAGAAAGTACCAAGAATTTGATTAGTAACAACTACCAGTTGAGAAAAGGGAAAAGAAGACAATTAGAAAACTCCCTAATGAGAGGTCCTGAGTGCAAAATAGAATTACTTACGATAATTTATTATTGCATCAGTGTGAACATAATAGCAGCTAAGAGGGGTAAAATTTAAAAACAAAACAAAACAAAAGGTGAAGAAAATTTGAATCATAGATTTAACAGGTCTTCTGGTAATGACACCACACACAGAAACCCCTCTCCAAAAAGTTTGGAGAAAAGCATGCACTGCAAAATTAAGAAAAGCCTTGACAGACTTAAAGCCCCTCTGAAAGCTGGACAGATCTTCCTGCTGATGTTGTCCCAAGCCAGGGCACTAAACATCTTTAACTGCAAACTGCATTATAAAACAGCATCCTTTGTGGAACTGTAGGCTTTGTTTCTTTATAGAAAATCTCAAAGTGAAATTCAGCCTTTACTTTATTTGACTCTTCATTGTCAACATATTCAATGGGTCTACATATGACCCTTAATGCGGCTTTAAATAGAGCAAAAGAAAATAAACATTATTTTTATATACTTATCTAATACCCAGAAAGATATGGAAAATATTACATCAAAACCTAAAGCAAAATATTAGTCATGTGCATGATTGACATAATACAAATTTTCTTCCAGTGTTTTTGAAGTCATAAGAAGCCTTACCATTGACATTAACAGTTGTGTAAACTCTATCCAGATTATTAATTTCTTCTTGTTATATAAGGGGATATTTTAATGCCATATGAAAGCTGTCAATGGTTTATCTACACATATTAGCATGATCTTATACAGGAAATTAAATTGAATAAATTAAATCTGTGGTGTTGTTGTCAAGGATTTTTGTTTTCTGCAACAACAACAATATTGTAGAACTTGTCATAAATAGGAAACTGATTCTGGGGCTGCTGTTGCCAATAGTCAGTAAACTAAAAAAAAAAAAAACAAAAAACCTGCAAATATTGCTGCCAGATACAGCTGTTGCATCTTGTGTATGTTAGTAAAAATAACATGATAATCCAAGATGTTTTCTCTGTGTTTTCAATAGTCAGGTTATTGAAGACAGAGAAAATATGTCAGTTCACTGATTAGGATGTTTACTGCATTATGATAAAACAAAAAAAGAAAAACGAAATTCTCATCAATATTGTTAATTTTTATTCCCAAATTATAAATAGACAAGCACTTAAGTGTTTATACAAAGCAAATTACTGCAAGTCTGGTTCATTAGTTTAACTATTATTTCATTCCTCTGAGTAGCTAAGCAGAAAGGATGGGAAACTTGATTTATGCTAAAGTGCTCTTAGACAATTTTTCTCTTAAAAGTCAGCCGAAGGAAAGGTATCCAGATAAAAATCTTAAGAAAAACAAATATCATACCAATGAAGATAAAAATGTTAGAGTTTTTTTCTTCGTATAGTCAATAGTTCATGAATGCTATACCACATATTTGCAGTGTTATTTTTGTTCTTATCTATCTTTTTATAAATGCATTTTGTGTGCCAGTGCAATAGAGACTTATGCATTAGTAATAGCATAATTTTGATCAGGTATTGTATTATAAACCACCCTTGGAACCCCATGTCTATAGAAAAGAAAAAAAATTGAAATTTTCATAGCTGATTTTTTAATGTATGCACAAGTTTGCTCCTTGCAATACTCTTTCATCTATATTAATTACTCCTTTCTCTGCTGTTCTTGAGTTTTTTTCTTCTGGAGTTAGAACGCTGCTAAGTATTACAAGGATTTCTATAACCTGTATCATGTCTTAGCCTCAGTCTAGCTTTCTTCACAAACATCTGTTCAAATTCATATCTTTCAAGCTTTCAGAAAAGAAAAGGCTGTACAGAGTTAACATACAAAGAGTGCATATTCTCAGTTTCAGGCATGACTCATTTTTCTTACAAACCTTCACGGCACTTCAAATAAATTCTAGGCAATCACCATTTGGAGAGTATGGATGAGAAACAGTGGGATGGAGATAACTGTTCTCACAATTCCCCCCTGGTTGCTGCTTTTAAATGTTCAGATTTATTATTCTGAATGTTCATTTTGAACATGGTTTGAATAACTGCAGCGATGATATTGCTAAGAACAAGGTGAAGCCATAAAGGCACAGGTGTGTAATGCAGGCTCCTTAGGGACTGAGTGGACTTTTAAAAATACTATGTTTCAGGTTTCTCAGATTTCAATCATCAGCAGACGAACACATTTCAGTCTTTCAGCTCCAGCTCCACAGTTATTGGCCTGGGAGCAGGCCAAGTTTAATGAAAAAGCTATCATCTCTAATAACTTTTTTTTGCTTTCTTCTATGGCAAGATGAAGGGCAGATGTCATAAAAATAGCCTTGGAGAAAATAATAAAGAATGGATATTTTATTGCCATTTTATGTCTAGTTTGTGTATTCTGTTCAGTGAACAGACTCACATATCGTGACATCTCAACAGCTTTTCATTGATTTGACATTGCACTTTCATCACCTCTGCTCTAATAGTATCAGAAAGGCCACAATGTTGCCAGAATCCAGCTCTGCAAGTATATCACAGTGCTTGGAATTAAAAAAGTCCTGACCTAAATGTTACAAAAGAATGCTTCATGACTAAAAACCGCTTTACACATATTTTCATTAAACAGGTCAATACAGTAAAAAAAAACAAACAAAAAAACCCACCAAACAAACAAACAAACAAACAAAAAAAAAACCCAAAAAACCCCAACCAAACAAAAACCAAACATCATGTATGCTATCCTACATTCCTACATTCTTTTTTCCTCTTTTGCAAATAAAGACATGCTTAATTATCGAGACTTCTCAGGCATTTAAATGCTTTCTGCTTACATCAGTATCAGACCTAAATATAGATAAGAATTTTCATCCTGTAATTTTTAGGTTAATTGTAGACTGCTGTAGCAAAGCACACAAAATCATCTCCCCCCTCTCAGATGTTAATTTGAAGTTTGCTGACTTTTCTCTTTTGTTACCAAGACCACTGGAGAGTTCCCAGGACACCACATGTTACTTGATAACAACCAATATAATGTCAAAGATCATAACAAATGACCCACACCAACTCTACAAAGAGCCTTGCTGAGCATCTGTAAATCAACTAAAGAAAAGGTCTGTACTGTATGCATTGCCTTTGGAGTGTGGACCTGTTACTTATCTATCTATGACTGTATCTGGATTTTCTTACTCCTCGAAATTAAAAAAAAAATATTTTAAGACCAAGGATGAGCAGTAAAAAAAAATGAAGTCTGCTCTCCAAAAGAATTTTCTTTGATAGCTGGGTTCCCTGCTGTCCTTTGAGGTATAAAGCTACCATATTTCCTTTCAGGAACGTCAGGGTCAAATATGTGGAGTTAATTCTGTCTTCTCTGCACAGCTGGGTGGTCTTTAGTGGGCCATGAAAGAAGAAAATCACTGATCTTAATTTCTCTGCTTCCCTGCAAAATTATATAAAATTGATTGAAAGGCATTTCCATTTCTCTAAGAAATCTACTTCAAATATGTGGCTTATTAATCTACTTAAAACATTAGGACTTATTAAAAAAAATAAATAAAGCATGACATATAAACAGCATTAACAATTGCTACATTTTATCTGTATTTCCAGGTCCTGTTGGTAATGAACAAGTTAACATTTAACATCTTTTTATCAATGCAGAGTGAAAGCAATTATAGTTAATTTTAACAGTGAAGGTCAGTAATCCATATAATTTTTTGACTGAGATTGTAGAGAGCTATTGAAGGAATATTAAATTTTTCTATATTAGCGTTTCTTATTCAGATCTGGTACAAAATAGCAGTTGGCTTCACCTTGCATAATTGAAATGCCCACAGACAGGAGGATAAACTCACTCCTTTTTTTTTTTTTTCCTCCTTTTCTTTTTCTTTCTTTAGCCCTGGTGAATGTCAACGTCTATTTCTGCTCCACTGCAAAAATCTTCAAAATTTTAAACTATGTTCTTTTTAATATTGTTGTATTTTATATCTTCACAAGTGAGTAAAGCTACCAAATACTCTACAAGAAGGTTGTCAGTGCAAAGAGTAGCACTCAGTGCATAGCAGCCCACAGCTTCCTATCTGTAAAGACAACACATCCAGTTACAAAGAGCTACGTTAGTTCACTCCTGGCTTTCCTGAAGTTCATTTTTTGTTGTTTTTTTTTTTTTTATTTTTTTTTGGGGGGGGGAGGGGGCCATTAGGGTTTTTTTTTGTTCAATTTTTGTTGTCGTTTTGATGGTTAAAATTTTTAATTACTCCTGTGTTTGCTCAGACACTAATAGTTTGTAATTAAGCATTTCTTAAAAATAATAAATTTTTAATGTTCCCTTATATATAAATACATTAAAGAATTTTACTTATTAATTTTGGAGGAAGGAAAAAAGAGACAAAACAGCAAAGATGAGGGAGTTTGTCCTCAGTTATGTTTAAAAATTAAAGTAGGGGTTTAATTCAAATTAAATGCTGTCAAATTAACAAAATAATGAAATTATAACTATTGAACATTAAAACATTAATTACATTGATCTGTGAGCTTTCAGTTGCAGCCATCTGGGAAATTTTGTAAAACACACAGAGAAAATCTGCTATCATATTTAAGATTTCATGAACAAGTAACAGAGAGCTTATGTATTCTGAGACATATTAAACAAACATAACGTGCTGTTTATGTCAGCCCTTACTTTTAGGTATTTAATGGAAAAAAAATCCAGCTGCTAGTTGTTGTTTGGATGTCCAAGCCTTGTAAGTTTTAATGAATTTTGGGGGAACAAAAATGCAAATGCTTTCCTCTGAAATGATACAGAGAACAAGATAACATCAGCATTTGGGGAGCATCAAGACAGAAAGGCAGTGAACACAAATATGAGGGCAGGAGAAAAATAGGGGCCAGAAAGAATAAATAGGAAACTGAAGGTAAGGTTCAGTATTAATGAAAATTAATTAATTTTAAAAATGTAAATTAGGTGATTCTATTTTATACAAAGCTAACTGGATGCATGAAAACACACACACACACACACACACACACACACACATACACACATACATATATACATGAATATGCTATGTATATTCATGCTCATATTCTAATGATATTTTGAAAAAGTAAGAAAATTAAAATTGTGAGAAACTTGGACTATTTTCATATTTCTATGGCTGATTTCCTAGTATGATTTCTTTACTTGTTCTACATGCAAATATTCACTTTTTAATTTTTTTTTCTTTACTTGGTAATTACAGTTAGGGTGGCTTATTTGTTTATTTGTTTGCTTTTCCTTTAGACTACGTTATTATCAAGGAAGAACTGCGCTTTAAATATTATGTTCTGCAGCAAAAATTGTAGCATAAAAAGTATAAGAAATCATACTCCATTTCATATTATCTGAATAGTGAAGAACACAATTTTTATTCTAGTGTTTAACTCAGACATTAAGAGCTTTGTTTCTTTGTTTAAACAGATCATGCAATCTGGATATTTCTGGTTCTTTTCTGGTTTTATAGCTATTTAACTATGAAGAAGGCTGACTGAACAATCATACTTCCATTAGAAAATTGAGGAATAGTCATATCTAATTAAAGTAAAACCTGTTTGCGTTTTTACTCTTTTCTGAAAGCAGATGCTACTGAATTCATAGGAGGGAGAAAGAAAGAAAATTTCCATTACAAATTCTGTAATAATTGTGTTGCTATAAAAGGTCCTTGTATCCTTACCTTTAATGTTTCAGGTTGTTTTATGCTTTGTGCATGATTGATTGAATATAATAATTTCATTGATTTCTTTTGTTTGCACAAATTTTCCATCTTACTTTCTTATAAAAATTAATTGAGATTGTCATTTATGGGGTAAAAAGGAGTGATCAACCATCCCTTGAATTTTATCTTCCTGAACACTGCTTTAGACTCATCTATAAAAACTCCCCCACCTTCTCAAACAATGAAAAACAAAAGTAAAGGTAAAAACAATAACTTCTTAAACTTGAAGACATGATCCACATGTGCTACATCACAATAGCTGTCAGGAAAAAAATGCTAGAATTAACATGCTATTGTAAACAGATATGGTTCCTTGTTTCCTGATAAAATTAAAAAGTATTTTGTCATATAAGAGCTGTTAATCATTAAATAATCATTAAATAATGTACATTATCATGACAAGTTGGTACAAAATTGTTGTCAGTATACATTAATTTTTGACAGCCCTGCAGTCCTCAGTCTTGTTTAAAATAGTAGGTGAAGATAACCTACATTAAAAAAAAAGGACGCCATAACCCAAGAACAAAAAAAAAAAAAAAACAAAAAAAACAAATAAAACAAAAAAAAAAACAAACAAAAAAACCCCAAAAAACAAACAAAAACAAACAAACAAAAAAGCAAACAAACAAACCAGGCAAGAGTCTTTTACATCATCAGTATTTCCTTCTGGTACCTGTCAGAGCAAAACGTTAAAAAGTGAAAATGTGTTTCTAGTTTATGCTGAGAACCATCTGCATTAGTAGACCTGTGCATTTTAAAGTGTAGGCAGATTGGCTTATGAGGAAAGCAGCATGATCTATCCTTTGTGAAGCTGAAATATAAGCTACCTTAGTGTATGTATCCAAACCACTTTTTGATGTTGATTACGTACCTTGCAGGTATTGGACCAAGTTTGGGTTAGTTCTTTTCTTACTACTACATAATTCATTTCAGAGAAGAGAAGATGATAAAACTTGCAACATAAGTATTGTTTTACTTCTTGAGCTGACATTAAGCAATATATAGTACCTAAGAGAAATAAACAAAAATAATTGTCTTAGAACATAATTTGTAGTACAGTATTTAATCTCACGTTTTGCGTTATATATACAGAAATAAAGCTATACTGTAAAAAAAAACCAAGACAACCAAATCTCCCCCCACATCCTCCCTCAAGGAAAAAAAAAAAAAAAAAGGAAAAAAAAAAAAAAACCCAACCAAACAAAAGAAAACCCAACGTAAAACAAAACCATGCAGACCTACACAGACAACACTGACATTGCAGGTCACAGAGACAACCAAAGACAAGGTGCTGCCTTCAGCAGCAGCCACATACAAACACAAGCTCAGACAGCCATGTCCTGTGCTCTCTTGTGTTGGTAGAGGCAGAAGGTCACTAGTGCAGTGCGCACAGAACTTCCCAGGCTTACAATCTTCTCAGTACTGGCAGTAGTGGCACAGGTCTTCTACCTGCCCCAGCAGCTCTGCCTGAATGTCAGCCCTTCTCACCTACCCTGATGTCCCCTCAATTTGATGCCTTCTCCAGTTTAAAGTTTGACAGGAAAGTCAAAGGCAAACCCCATGAACTGGGGTTTGGGAGGATACAGACACTCCTCACCTGGAACCAAGCACACAGAACCTACAGTCCTTCTCCAGCCTCTGGTGCTGATTCCCAGAATCTGTCTCATTCACCCCAATTCCACCAGTAGTTGATTTTGGAATTCTGTCTCTGTCTCTGTCTCTGTCTCTCTCTGTTCCTGCCCCAGTGGCTGTAAGATAAAGGTCTCCATTATCTCCAGTAGCTGACTCTGAGACCTCACAGGCTGGGATGCCTGCAAACCAAGTCTGACTCCAGTAGCTGGCAACAAGTTTCACTCCCACACTCATATCTCACCAGCAGTTGACACAGAGTGCTTGCAGCTCAAATGCACAGGCACACACAGGCTATAGTGTCATTATGCAGGAAGGTAGTAAGAAGAGGCCAGGCTCACAGTGAGCAGGGAAGCATACTGACTGGCCCCATTTAACACACAATGTCCCGTTTCATGTTCCAATCTCTCTATCCCCACTCTTTAGTCCTTACAGCTCCTCCTTTCTGCTGCACATTCTTTCATTTCTTTGCACACTCCAATCCATTCAACATCCTGTAACCCCGGTTTGACACCCTAATGGATTGCAAACCCCTTATGTTCCTCTCTGAAATGATACCTGCATTTTGTTTATAGCCCATCAATTTGTGTATCTGACAGAGTTTCATGAGATCCATTGTTGTTTGTCAGGTCTGTGTCTCCATATGCTTTGTTTATTACCTCCTGCTTTTCCACGTCATGCCAGTTTCACATGGTCCTCAATCAGACAGGTCTTATTGACATTGTGCTCACACTCCACACATTCTTATAGACTAACCTAACTAACCTTTTTTTTCCTTAGTATTGTCTCTGTTATCAGGTTTTTGCCTTCTTCTTAGTCTTAGCATCCCAATTTGATGAGGTCTTTAATAATATAACCTTAAAGGAACTTGTGGTCTTTAATTATATGTGGTCTAAAAAAAAAACCACCTCAATCTGTCCTTCTGTCTTCCTTTGAATTTAACATTACTAGCAGTGATATGTGGATCAGTATGGCTTAAGCTCCCTCATTCTTCCACAGCTGTTAGTTAAAAAATATTATTTTACATATATACTCCAACTTACTTTTTATTTTATGTGGCTTTACTGAGCCACATAAGTGATGGATTTGTCTGGTAAAGACGTAATTTCACTGACTGCTAAAAAGATATGTGTACTACACAACCACAAGAAGAACTCTAGTTGGCAAACATTAATATGATTCTAGTGTGCAGCTTCCATTGGATTTCATGCATTGGCAAAATTCTGGGGATTTGTTGTTTTTTTTTTTTTTTTTAATATATATTATCATTCCTATGATATTTCATGTGCAGACAAAATAGCAATTTCCCTAATACTTCAAAGGGTTCCTCATTATTTTTCTTACAGTTATTTCAAGTGATCAGAATAATTAATAAATGCCACTGAACCCACTGTGAAAGCTTACAAGGTAAACATTCAAGCACATCCTAAATCCCAAGGCAATGTGTCAATGGAGTTTTGACGCAGCATATAAGTCTGAGCATCCCCGAATTAGAATTGACTGCTCTTCTGTTTGGGTATCAGAGTCCTCAACTAACATTTATGCAATCCCAATGTATTTATGAAGAGGAGGTTCATGACCCTAAGTATTATCTATTTTATTTTAAACACCAATGCACATCAATACTATGAATTATTCAGGATATACTGAATTTCAATATGTGACTTAGGTCAGGCTCCAAGACATAATGTTTAAAATTCAGACAGAAGCAGTGCTTGAGGGGATTGTAAGAGGAAGGGATAACCTCTGGATTAATGAATGTATTACTGAGGATTTCATCATCACCTTTTTTTTGTACATTCTGATCACAAGAATATGATAACTGCTACAGTCAAAAAGGCTCAAATCCAAGCTTTTTCATGCCTTAAGAAAAATTCAGAAGTTACATCTTCTGTGGTCTATCTGTATGCTCCTCAGCAAGATGATCTGTCCTTCTGTCTTCCTTTGAATTTAATATAATTAGCAGTGATATGTGGATCAATATGGCTTAAGCTCCCTCATTTTTCCACAGCTGTTAGTTAGAAGGACATTTAGAAATTTATAATTAGGAAGAAAAATTACCAAAGGATTCTATTTGTTTAAAAAATATAATTTTATAATTATTTAATTTTAACAGCCACCCTCAAACTAAGTAGACTGAATATCATTTTAAATCCCTAATAAATCTGGCAGCTAGTTAAATTTATTTATGGTAACTTAGTCCATACTTCATATTCTCACCCTTCTTATTTTTTTATCTTTTATTTAGAAAAGTGTTAATTGTTATGGATTTTTAAAATATAACAGGAGGGCATGTTTGGATGATAAGCTTATTAAAATATTCTTGAGGATCTTTGCTTCATACTGACATTAGAAACGTAACTGTTTATTTCCATCACAAACTTAGAAAGCAAATAAATCAGAAACTATATTATGCATTCAGTATAGATTTATATTTAGATAGCTGTCTAATAAATCACTATTTCCTCTTGAACAATGTTTTCTAAATTCTGTCAGACTTCTTTCTACATGATTGCTGTTTCTGCTATTGTGGAAACAGAATTTTAGACCTCAATGGATTTTCTAGGCACAGCCTGAAGAAAATGTAATAGATAATTACACTGCTTATGAAACTTAAACTCTGAGGCAAGTCTAACTATCGAGAGAGAGAGAGAGAGAGAAATGAACATAACAAGACTACTTCTGTATTATATTGTGAACTATTAAAGGTGCACAACAGTAATTTCTCACTTTTGTGTAAAGTGAGCACATGGAAATGTTATTCACTTCCTTCCCAGAGGCTTTGAGGAGAAAAAAACTTGCATCCCCACTGTGAAGAATCAGGGACCCAAAACTTGATCTATGCCTCAGTAGACATACTTGAACATGGTCTAGATTACATTAAGAGATTTCAGAGAGGAACTTTACAGAATAAGATCCTTCGAAGCAACTTGGTGTGGGATGGTGAGTTATCCAGATGATGTGTTATTAATATGGCGCACATCATCTCTGTATGGATTTGAAAGCACTCAGAATGCAGAGACATTCTGTTAGGACCTAAAGATGGGAATCTTACACTCAGAATAAGCAGAGAAGGAGAGAGAGGGAGAGAGAAAGAGAGAATGCGGAGTAAGAATATTGTCAGAAAAGTATTTGCTGATGAGTGATAGATCACTATGTTTAATTTTCCATGAGAAAGACTGTGAGTTCATACCAGGAAAATATACACTCTATGCCTGTTAATATCTTGTCATGAAGCAGAATACTTGCTCTCAGTCATCCAATAATTTTCCATTGAATTGTATTCCTACATCCAACAAAACTTTATCGTTTACAGTGATAAAATGGTCAACAATGATATTCTCAGTATGATCATTCTCTAAGTGAGAATATAAGATCCCCGAGTTAGAAATTTCTCTGATTTTTCTCACAGTCCTAATAGATATATACTGTAGGACCCTTAATTTATTTCACCTCCTGTGTAACTCAAGTCTGTCATTAAACACTTTATTGTATTCTGTTATTTTATATCTGATGATTTTGCTGAAGGATAAAGACAGGGATAATAACATGGCTTTAAATTAACATTCAATTGCCATATAAAAAATGTTGCATAACTACATGTCCACTTAAGTTAAAAAGTAGTTAAAGTGATTCTTTGACAAACTGCACAAATAAGCCAAGTCTGAATATATAGATATGATGTGCTTATTTTTGTTGTTGCTGCATTTAATTACAGTGACTCATGTCTGGGAATATCATCTGTATGACGATGATGAATAATAGGTTTAATGGTACATACAATATACCTCAAATTAACAAGATATTGAATTATCTCCTACATTTTTAAAAGCTCATCCAAAACTTGTTGAATCATTACCTAATTATTAATAGAACAATGTTCATTAAGGGCAGTTCCTTTTATTTTTTATGAGAACTTGTCGATAGGAGATGGTTTATATAGATGCTGCATACATCTAGATCTGGCAAGCACTAGCTGATATTAAGAATTCGAAGAATTCAAACACAGAGTTTAAATATTATGGTTTTTTTTTACTTAGTTTACTCAGATACACAAATATCACAATGGTAATAAGAAATGAGAAAATTTTATTTCTTTGAGCTTCCAGAAATCCAAACAATGCTTTGGGATTGCTATTGCTTGTTATACAACCCTTGAAAAATCTTGGAATTTTGTGACTTTTACCTCCTCAGTATCTACTGACAAAACCTTTCCCATCTTTTAAATATTGGCCAGGTTTTAATATTTATTGAAATTTAGGATTTTACAAAAGTGTAGTATTCAGATTTAGAAATACTGGAAAAAAGGCAAAAATAAGTGTGCATATGTATATATATATATATATATATATATATATATGAAAAACTATTATTTGGACACATAAGTAGAACCTATAACTGGTGAACAGATGAAGCTCTGCTGTCCCAAGGCAAGAATAACAGAAAAAGAAGAGGGGAAAGAGGGGAAAAAAACCCACCAAAACATGACATTCTCTGTCTTCCCTGTTCAGTTTTTGGATTATTTAGAGTCAACAAAAATATGTTTGCAAGAGTCGTATCTATTTGTAAAATATATGGCACTTACATGGCATAAATGAATAAAACCAGTAAATTTTTAGACAATGTTCTGACCAGAAATGAAGTCAGAATAAAATCTGACCCAAGCTTCTGAGGAAGAAAGGTGGCTGCAGGTAAGTGAGAATTTCTTTTAAGTCATCCTTTAAAAGTGAGAAATTAGATAAAAAATATTATGATTGTGCAATTACAGGAGAGAACTTGGTATCTCAGGAGGACTCTCACAAGACTTTAACCTTTGATTTAGTGAATGCATGCTTTTGTTAAAAACATTAATCTTTATGCTAGATGCTAAATATGATTTTTAATGTCTATATATCCAAAGGTAAGGAAAGAAATGAGAAACAGGTAAATGGTAAACAGGATAAAAAAAAGCCAAAACCAAACTCCAACCCATCCAAACCCTCCCCACAGAAAAAAAAAAAAAAAAAAAAAAAAAAAAAAAAAAAGAAAAAAAAAAAAAAAAAAAAAAAAAAAAAACACCCAAAAACCAAACAACCAAACCAAAATTCACAGTTCACAAAGCAAAGCTCTAGGATTTCCTTGACATAGTGTTAACCTGTTAAACTTTCTAACATATCAGTAATTTTGTAAATGTTGTATAAGCATGTAAGCATGTGATTAATGAATGCCGTATAACATTGACACAGTGGGCAATCCAGTTTACATCTATTGGCTAGTGACAGAAATCTCAAGGTACTGGCTTACTAACTAAAGTTAAAATAATAGCACACTCAATTAAGTTACAGATGGTAGGAGCAGAAACCTTTTGAGCCAGCATAATTAATTTTAGTCATTTAAACTAATAACAATGGGTTTAGGTGGGTTATATTAATGTAGACAAAAAAGTAGCAAGGTTAACATTAAACATGCCCCATGATACCTTGGTCTTTCCAAGAGTGGATTGGATTTGCCAGCAGTTTTATATCCTCTTGTGCTAACCATCCATGCAAAAAGTACAGCTGTTGGTGGTTAGCTTAGCAATTCAAATGTTACACTTGAAAAGCCAGGACAGCATGACTTCTTCATCAAGGCATCTTGCAATGGCTATAAAATGGAACCAACAGAGCCACAGTGCAAGCAGACAGAGTTCATGTAGTTTGTGCTGTTGGCAGTGAAGTGCCCTCTTGAATAACCATCAGTACAAACACAAGCATAAGTTATTCTGTGAATAGGACTCTCTCTAAAGTGAATTTATTCCAGTTACAAGCAAGTCCTTTTGTAATTAGTCATTTGAGTTGTATGTTACCTCAGCTTTTGATATTTAAAACTACCAGCAGCTATTATTAGGACACTGACCAAAACAAATTAAATAAAATTGAAACCATGGCAGCATGGAATAAGAACAGAAGTGCAACAAAGACAGCCTAATAACTTTATTTGAAATTGCAGATACACAGTTGGAGAGTTACCGCAAACGCCATGGTGACAAATTCTTTCATAATCATCAAAGACCTTTAGGAGATCAAAAACCCTCAGTTAAAAACATTCACAATAAACATTTGATTACTTCTTGGAAAAAATAAGCCAAAACACATTTTACATGTAACAGTCTGAGGGAATTCAGCAGTTTAAATCAGAGCCAAAAAAATCTATATTTATAATTACATATCATGGGTTGAATATCTTTCAGTGAGTGGCCCAGGCCAGAATGTACAACTAAGAACTTAATTACAGCACCTATAAAAAGGTAGCAAAAACAAAAAGCTCACGAAATTATTTTCTAGACATTATGAAAGCAACCAAAGATGAAATGCAGAAAATCACCATAAACAGAGAATAGCAAAATTCATTCTTGTACTTGTGGGAATCCCATGTTACGACAGAGCATCAATCCTTCTTAAAGGCTCTTTTTCATTATGGTTCTGTCCTGTCTGTTTTTGTTGTTGTTTGGGCATTTTTGCTGGGTTTTGGGGGAATTTTGTGATGTTAATATTTTACTTCATACTTCTTTTATTAAAAGAAAGCATGGATTCAAAATATGGCTTTGCTTTCTGATGAAATTTCCATAGAAAGGTCCAGCTTAGGCTTTGCAAGTGTGCAATTCAGATAAGAAGGAAGATAAAAGAGTAAATGTGAGTTAATAATGTCCACAAAACATGGTTTTACTTTTACTTGTTTTTAATTAGTACCACATATATATAATTAGTACCACATATATACCACATATATATTGATTTAGATCTTTGACCTGTAGTGCGTTTTGGGTTGTTTGTTTTTGTGTTGTTTTGGTTTAGGTTTGTGGGTTTTTTTCCCTGAAACATTTGAGACCTGAGTTTGAAAGTGAGATGAAACATATTCTCCACTACCATCCTAAAAGTATAAAGTTTTCAGCATGAAAACGCCAAAGCATATCTTTAAAGAATGGTGTGATAAGACACTTTTAAGGGTTATAAGAACTTCTGTCCCCACCTGCTTTTGTTAGCACCTTTCTCACATGGGAAATTGCACACTTGCTGCTACAATCATGTCCCCTGATTGAAGAGTAAAATGTTTATTCTAATCAGTCATCAGTTGCTACCTCTTTTCAAGTAAAAAGGAGAAAGTCTCAGCCCTGTTTATAAATACCTCATGGAATGGAATGAAGATGTTGGAGATTCTTGTCACTGGTCAGTACCTAGTGACAGGATAAGAGGCAACGGCCACATACTTAAATATAGAAAATTCCACTCCAGTATACAAAAATTTCTATTTTGTTATAGTGAGAGTGGCCGAACACTGGCACATGTTGACTGTAGAAGCTGACAGGATGAGAGAGCTTGGGCTGGTCAACATGAAGAAGACAAGACCTCAGTGAGACCTGGGGGCTGCAGCTTTCCAGGACCTGAAGGAAACTTTACAAAAAAAGGAGGGAGAGGGACTCTATATATGGGCAGATGTGACAGGATAAGGGACAATGGTGTAAACTGAAAGAGGGCAGGTATAGATCAGATCTTAGGAAGAAATTCTTTACTCAGAAGGTGGTGAAGCACTGGGACAGCTGAGATTGTGGATGGCCCATTCCTAGAAGTGTTTTTACTTGATTTTAGCAGGAGCTTAAGGCAACTGTTGGAAATATTCACAAAAAACCCTACTATTGTGTTCTTAAGAATTTAGGCATCAATCAAAATAATCCCTTTTGTAACTCAAGAGGTTTATCATGAAGATGATTCATGGAAGGAATCTAATTTTGCATCTTATGAGTATTAGTTTGAAGCAGTGTATTTCTCCTTGTTAACTGTGTGAATTAAGGTGAAGTCTCTATGAATTACTCTCATAAGATAATCTCGGAGTGTACTTTCATGACCTCCTTTTTTAGGTCATGAATGCCTTCCTGGAAGACAATTTTAGGTGCTTTGTTTTAATATCTGAAGTCTGTTGAGCTGAACCCAGGACCTTTTTCAGATACAGAGTTGTAGATTTTTTAGTACCTGTCAGGTTTACATCCTAATTCTAAAAATAAAGTGATGGTGCATCATTTGACAATAAAATGACAATGCATGATTTAATTCTTCAGATCCCTTGTTCACTCTATGAGAAAAATGGTAGACCTAGCCTGATCACTTATGTACACTATAAAATTCAGCTATTTACATGATCCTCTGTATCTATGTCAGGTGTGACCAACAACATTTTAATTACCTAAGAAAAAGATATAAAAAATCCAGAACACATTGTAAGATGATAAGCAGAGTGAATCAAATAGCCATGGAAATATACTAAAAATATTTATAGAGTATCTGTTAATTAATACTCAGTGATTCTTCCCAAGAAATTATATACTTGTAATTAAGCTCCGAGTTCTGTATGTCCAAGTTTAAAATTTTAGTTCCACTTTAAAGAATTTCATCTTTAGAGGTCCACTCTTTACAACAGCTTAAGTAAACAAATAGCTTTAGGCAACGAATAAGCAGATTCTTTATTTGTTGAGTCTGCTATGCAATTTTACAGTAGCTAATATCCGATTTATAATTTTTGAGCTACTTATAATCTTTGTAGTTAAAGGAATATCATAGCAAAGAACAGGAGTCATGCAATGTATTTCAAAATAAAGCACAGTCTAAGATCCATGATTTCTTTGGTGTCAATGGCAATGGACAGATTCAGCCTTGATCTGCATAGAATTCAGTGAGCGATTCAGCTCACTCACTGAATTAAATTAAGCTTAATCACAGAACAATATAAATTCCTTCAGTAATAACTGGATTACTAGTGTTGTTTTTCTCTTGCTCCATCAAATGCTATCCCAAAACAAAAGCAAATAAAATTATTCCCTTCAATATTAGTTATGTTATTTATGTTAGATGCCACATGCATCAAATGTTATTTGATGTATTAATGTATTTGATTATAGTACAGCTAAAATAATTGTTATATTACAGATCTAATGTATCTGTGATATAAAATAACCCCACTATTTGTTAAGAGCCATACGATAACTTGAAATGGCTTTAAATAGGGCCTTAATGTCTTCTCTCTTTACTTTGCAAGTCTGTGTAAAGAGCCAGTACATCTTAGGGTAGGAGTGACCAAAATGGCCTTCCTAGTTTTACAGCCTGCAATGGAGGAAAAGGATCTGTACCAGGACTGTTCTCTTAAAACTACAAGGCTTCATCTTGACAGGACAAAATATTTTCTAATGCTGTCTGTGTGCCAGTGTTCTTCCATTTGAGAAACAGATATGACTTGACTAAAAGTGGCCCATGTTTCCTTTACAGTAACTGAAGTCTTAAAATGTGGATATACCTACATATTTCTGATAGCTATAGATAGCTACATATATATGAAGCACTGTTGGACTGTCTGTAAGAAATATTTCAAGGAAAAAAAAAGTACAGAAAATTAATTGAGGCAAACTGCTGACAATTTATCCTCTTTTCCAGCTGATAATGCTAAAGGAAAATATAAAGGAATATAATATAAAGGAAAATATTTGTTTGTGTAAAATTAAGTGAAACAGAAAAAATATTTTATACTAGAAACTTCACTGTATTACTCTACTGCTGCATAATAAAACCAAGGAATTAAAATAAGTCAGCACTGAGTTTAAAGATGTGTAATATAAGTTTCTATTATCATGTTAATTTTATGAGATTTCAGAGCTCAATGCAATATTTAATTTACAGTCTTGGTATCCATGAAGTTGTGAGGCTGAAGCTTCACACTATGGCATGTTCTGCTTCTACAGATCTTTTAAAAGATCTTAAAAACCTATTGAAAGTTACTTTTGTTAACTATCTGGTTTTTATTAATAAGTTATTGTGGGAAAATTAACCTAGGTATGGTAGAACGAGGCTCTTAAACTTTGAACAATGCTTGTATTTCTTTCATACTGCGAACTAAGTTTTTAATTATGACATGTGTTTCTTATTACAAAAAAAAAAAAATGTACATTTTTTTCAGACCGAAGTGTTTTTTCAATCAAGCATACAAAGAAGAGGAAGGATTGTACAAGGAGAAATGTGAACACTTAGTGCATTGTCAAATGCAGCCAAGAAATAAAAATAGGAGTGAAATGTAAACAATGTAAAGAACCGTATGACAGATTTATAAGTCATCAGAATTTTAACGTTATTTTGGTTACATTTTTAGTATTTCCTTGACATAACTACAACTCTTGTTTGGTATTCTTCAAGTGTATGTTGTCTCTTTTCCCTTATTCTTCTACATGGAAAATTATTTTTATGAATGTGGTACTGATTTCTATCATTCTCCTGATGTGTGGCTTAGTGGACAAACAGAATATCTTGCTTGTGGATTGCTAACAGTTGAAAAAAAAAAAAACAAAACCAAAAGAAACCCAGCAACCCAGCCAACCAATCAAATGAAAGGAAAGTCCACAAGTCCACACTGGAACATTAAACATTTTCCACTAACTAGAAGTCAAAATAGGCAAGAGAAATCCTTTTTCAGTGACTTCAAAACCCATCTGCAAAATGTATGAGGTGTTTAGCTTTGAGTTTTTCTTGGAGGACATCCAGTTTCCAGGTGTAATCTAAGACTCATAATTTTTTGCTTTACTGCACTAAATTTGCAAGTATAGCTAGTTCTCTCTAGATCAAATCCTGTTTCAAAACAAAAGATGCCAGCATCTGATGTCAGTGTTGCTTAGTGCCTGATTGTACTTAACACCATCATATGCTGCCAGATCATTTCTCTGAGCTGGCTGTGATAGAACAGTTAGGTGTAATTTACTATTCAGAACAGTGCTGAATGCAATAAGGCATTTTAAATAGTGCTAATGTTGCAGTTAGCTTTGTTTCATTTTGGTTGTGGGTTTTGTTTTTTTTTTTTTTTCAAAAGCTAGGTGATATATATGAATATAGGAACACTGGATTAAAATAAAATTTAGAAAATATGACCACCAGCTCTAGTCTGCACATGAACCATTTATGTTTTTACTAATCTGTTTTAAAGGGCTCATTTAATGACTGAAGATAATAAATTTTTAATGGAGAAAGGTGAAGTTCACAAACGATGAAATGAGAAGTATTCACATTCCTTGTTCCTTGTTCCTTGTTATACATATAATGTATAACATACATGTGTAACATACCTGTTAAAGATTTTTTTTTCCTATTCCTAGAAGTAATTGTGAATTTTCCAGTAAATAAATTTTATTCTGGAAATTGGGTATTGTTAGAAATCCTAGCGTTGCAGAAAACTGTACATGAACTTTTAAAGAAATTCATGTTTCTTGCAAAGACAAAATTTTTAACGTGCAGTCAGGACAGAGAATGACACTGAAGATGGAACACTCAATTTGTTTTTAAAGTAGAAAGCCACTGTTCAGATTTTCTCTGTGTGACTTTAAAAAAGTATTTCAACATATTCACTATGCCTGTTCTGCCATACTGAGTATTGGATTCTGAGGTACAATTCTGTCCTTCTGGAACTGTTCTCAGTGACATATTTCTGGGATAAACCACAAATTACTGAAATGAAATTTGAGATATTTTCTTAAAATCCTTTGAGGAATTCCCTAATCTCTGGATAACCCATAATGCTATTTTGCTTTTTTTTTATTTTATTTTTATCTTGCCTGACAGATTTTTTTCTCTTGGGTTAGTTAAAGGAACAAATTATTACTCTTATAACCACCAATAAAATTCTCTGAGACACATTCCAATGCTTAGAGCATTTCTCTTGTTTGAAGGAGACTTTCAAATTGATTCCTAGATTTTACAAGAAAGGGATTTTTATCAAGGAACATGTGCATGTCATATAACCAATATACAAGAGCTAGTCCTCTAGCTGTTAGCTGTGATACAATTACTGTGAGTACTGGATAGAAGAAATAACAGGCAGACTTTTTCAAGGGCATTTTGAAAACGTGAAAACATGACTCAGTCATCTGAAGGCAACTAAATAGGATTCATCTTACTTAACTCTAGACATTTACAGATGGAACTAGTCCTCTTTATAGTCAGTGGCAAAATCAGGCATTTTTGACCTATTCTTTCAGTTTACCTTGAGATGAGAAAATTCATGGACTAAACATATACTGTACCTTTTCCACAGGTTTTTAAAGATATCTAGAAAAATAGTTAAAAAAATTCCATGTGTATACCTATATCTAGTCAGCTGAATTGCATTTCCAGAAACAAAAAGATCACATATTCCAGTAAAAACTTCTTAGCTATGTGGGAAATTTGTCCTACATTCATGGGAAATATATTGGGATTTTTTCATAGCAGGGATTAGCCTGGCCTGAAATACTGTTTTTAAAGACAACTCAGTGCATAACATATTACACTAGATATTCAGTGACACAATTCACATCCAGTTAGTTTGTAAAGGAAGTAACTGCTCTAGGAGTTACAAGCATACTCCTGAAATTTTAACTGCAAAGACCTTGATCTTCTTTATTCATCATGTCCCAGTATATTACACATCACTGAATTTAAACTTCTTGCTTTTGTGTTGTGATACCTTTTATCCTAATAGGATAAAATTCACCCAAATCATGAACTGGATAAGGTGGCACCCATTACTTACTGCTGATTTACTTAATCATTCTGAAGTATAAGCCATGTGGTCAAGAAAAAAAAAAAAATTAAGAGAAACCCTGAAACAAGATGTTGTGGTTTTAAGCTCAGCTGGAGAAGAAATGCCACATAGTCACTCGCCTAACCCCCTTTTTCCCCAACTCATCCCAGTAGAATGGGGAGTAGAATCAAAGTTAAACTTGCATGTTGAGATAAGAACAGTCTAATAAGTGAAAATAAAGTAAAATAGAGTAATAAAGGTAAATGGCAATAATAATGATAATGAAAAGGAAACAAACAAGGGATGCACAATGCAATTGCTCAACGCCTGATGACCAATGCCAAACTCCCCTTCCCAAAAGCAGATCAACCATCTGTCTGGGAAATTCCCCCCAGCTTATACACAGAGCATTCTATGGTATGGCATATCCCTTTGGTTTGTTCAGATCAGCTGTCCCAGCTATGCTCCCTCCAGTTCCTTTTGCATAGCTCCTCACTAGAGCATGAGAAAAGAAGGAAAAAAAATCTTTGGCTTACGATAAACAAAACTTGTAAAGAAGCAAAACATCAGTGCATTATCAACACCATTCTCGTCACAATCCAAAACACAACACTGAAAGAGCTATTGAGAAGAAATGAGCTCTAACCTTGCTGAAAAACAGGACATAAAATTTCAGGTGAAAAATTAAAAAGAGAAAGAACTTTTCTACATCATGTGAAGTATTGCAAAGGAGAGCTTGATACATCAAAACCCATTCAGACTGATTAAAAAAACAAACTTTGGTCATTCCTGAATCACTCTCATGTCAAAGCAGTTGAAAGATGGCTAACACAATTAACAAGAGCAACAAGAATGCACAGCCACATAAACTACTACTTCCAACACTTAGGATACTAACAGGATAATAACATCTTAGGTGGACTCTCATGCCCTGACCTGATACAACATTTATAGCTATCACACACACTTATATTTGAACTTTCTGCCCTTGTGACTCTCTGGCCTTTGTGTGCCTGCACTGAATCTGCCTGCTGCATCACTTTTTCTTTCTCTCTATGAATTGAACAATTATTTTGTCATTTTTAAATTAAGTTATCTCAAAATACTTCTACATTAAGAATCAACTATTATTACATGGGTCTGTAAGATATTCTGGCAAGAATCTTATGTAGCAGTAGTTCTAAATTACTCAGTCATTCTCAAGAAATTTACCCTCATATTTCCTTAGTAAAATATTGCATTGAATTCAGCTTTAGGGTAGATCTGCTGAACTCAATCATATTAACAATTTTTTTTTTTTTAATATTACCCTTTTCCTTATTTTGCTTGACTTCTAAACTTACTAGCAATTTTTTTATCCTTCCTTGCAGCCAAGATGCAGCATTATAAATCAAATTTTTTAAAGTAGCTGCTCTATTGTTTAAATATTGATGTGCAGGACTTGAAGCATCTCTCTTAAATTGCAGAACACTATGACATTTTTTGAGTTGACTTTGGCTAAGGAATTCTGAACATGAGTTAGGGAGCAACATCCAGGAAAGAAACAGTCAAGTCAGCTATAGCTCACACTGAGATACTGCTGAATATTTTGAATTTCTGGCAAGTCTATGTCAAGACAACAATTTTTTGTCTACTCTTTTTCAGTTTGATTTTTTAATCTTTGTGACAGTCTGACTGATATTACTGATATTACTACTCAGGCATTAAATAATTCCTGTGAAATGAGAGGAAAGATATATACAGAAGCATTTTCTTTTGTTTTTATTCTCTTCTGACCTTGTTCCTTAGCAAATGTACTAATCTGCAAGATTTAACATAAAGAAAAACAGAGTTTTATTTCAGATAAAAAGTCAAAATTCAACATCAGTATGAGTCAATTACTGCTCCCTCAACTTGCCTTACTAAGCAAACAATGCTTTTCTTTTTTCCATTTTATTGGTAGTACACTTCTTTCAGTTTCAGTTGTGTGATTCATCCCATCATGTTTCCATGATAGCAACTAGGTCATAGTTTTGTGACTGCATCACTGTGTCCAACTCCTTTGGCTTGTTTTCCATGTCATGTTCATTGGTGTAGAGGCACTGCAGGTGGGCTATCAGCCTCTTCACCTTTTGGGAGGAGCCTTCTCTAACAGGAGGAACCTTCCCTAATTCCTTTGGGACAATTTACTAGTATGTCCCAAAGTGTTAGTGTTTCTCTGACACTCAGAAGTACATCCCCCTCCCTGCCAAAACTAATTAAAAGTTCTGATTTAAGTCCAGCTAGCTTGCTTCCCAGAACAATCTTACACCCCTTGGTCACGTGTGCTCCATCCATTGTCAATATCTCCACTCTCTCAAAGATGCACCCGAGACCATGCTACCCCAAAGCATGACTGTAGCACCAACCACTGTAGTCATTCATCTGAGCCATTCATCTCCTTCCTCCTGGGTCCCAGTCTCCAAATGGGAGGATAGAGAACATTACCTTTGCTCCTGATCCCTTCAACTTCTCTCTGAGGGGCATGAAGTACCTTTCAGTATTTTGCAATCTTCTCATTGCAGATCCTTTGACCCTATGCAAAAGAGTTGGAGTGGATGATAGTCCTGTGACTTTACTAAGCTTGGTAGCCTTTGTGGCATTGCTATTGCAGGCCCCAGTAGGCAGCAAACTCACCTGGAGAGGTTGTCCAGACAGCAAATGGGTGCTTCAGGACCTCTCAATGAGAAGTCTTCAATTACTAATACCCTTTGTGCATTTTTGATGGTACTCATTCTAACATGGGTGGTTGATCATACCAACTTTTTAACATTTGTTTTTTTGGTCTTGACTGCTTAATCTGGCATCTTCTCCTTCCAGTTCCTAAGCATCCTATCTATTACAGAAGGGCACATCCCTAACAGGAGGGAGATTCTTCCTTCTCCTTTGAGCAGAGATGAGTCCAGTCTCCCTTGTCTTGTGAATCAGCCAAGTCTGTCAGTTCAGTTTTGAAAGCTACGTTCTCTGCCACTTGCAAAGACTTTGGGCAGGACTGCCACTCTGCTGATGTCAGTGATTAATTCTGACTCAGTATTATGCATCATCTCCTACTGAGATCCCTACATACAAATGTCTGGTGAGCTCTTCATACTAAATGGCGACCTGCTCAAAAATGCTTATCCAGCTGAGCACACTTGTACCCACAATACCCAGATTCATTGAAAAAGTATTTCTACTATGAAGCAAAGGCAGTAAAAGTATAGTTCAGAAAATCCCTGTGTCTAATGGAGTTTTCTTTGCTTTTAATTTTCTTAATTACAAGAATGTGTACTAGGTATTTTTCTTATTATTCTGAAGATTTCTTTATTTACACTATCCTTTAAAGTTGCACCATTTTCAGGAATGATGTTTAAAATTATCATAAATGTTAATCTGCTTCTGATAAAATAGATTTTAAGAGAATTTCTGAATTACAGCATGTATATATACTACAGTACACATACATAGAAGTAATTCCAGTGTCTGATTGCCTGAGAAAATTGGAAAAATTTCCACACTTTTCTTTCCAGTCAAATTGGCATTTGCAGATCTTTCTAAATGACACATCCCCTTGTAGACTGTGCAGTCACTTATTTCTGCATTATGGCAGCTGGTGTTCATGTCTGAGATAAAAGCACTTCAGTTTGCCTTTTCTGCTGCTATTGTCAGTATCAGCATTTGATGTTCTGTGCTGGATGCAAAGGTTCTTTCAATGTAGAGACTGCTTGCTATATAACAGTAATTTGTTAAGTTAATTTTACTGCTTCAAAACAATATTTTGACAGTTCATAATGTTTCCAAGTGTTATTTTCAAGCAATTACTGCAGTTACTTTAAAACATTTCAACTGAAAAAATTGTGATCTTTCTACTTATACCTCTATTTTTCTGGGATTTTATCAATATAATGCAAATAAATATTTGCAAATATTTAATACATTAATTATTTTTCATTTTGCTAATGCATATTTATTTTATGTATATGTGTTAAATTACATACAGCTAAACACAGTTGAATAAAAATGTATATATTTTAGGAAAGAACTTTTTGTAGTTACTGATACAATTTAACACCCTTATAATACAAAAAGAAAGTCTAAATTGTGTCAGGATTTTAAACATGACAGAGCACTTTCATATTTTTAAATACTTTTATCTTTATATTTGTTGAACTTTATTAACTGACATTTCATGCTGTATATCATTTGGCAGTATAGCTTGCAATGCTCTGCAACAGAGTTTGTTGCAAGAATATAATATTTCCTTGAAAACTGTTGTCTCCCTAGACCATATTTACTAGCTTTTCTGACTTATTAACTTAATAACTAACTGATCCTTAGTTATTTCTTACTGGAAAAAGTAATAGCTGACATCCCATTCTCAATTTAATTTTTTTATAAAAACTTTTATTGCATCTAAATATTTTTGACTATTTAGAAAGTTAAGAGACATGATTGTACTAATAATGATTCTAAAGACAGAAAACACTTTTGTGAGTAATTGTTTGTTCTTTGACTCATAAAATATTCTGTTACTACACTGTGCTTTTTGTTTATATATTCATTCTCATGTTGGAGTCCTAGTAGACACTTCACAAACCAAGAAAAAGCCTGTAGTCGAAGAATGAGACCATGTGAGAATTGTAGTCTGTCACCATTTCTGTTACAGACTTATTTGATTTGAAGCTGATTTACGTCTGCAGTGGATTTTTATTTCTGAATTACCTTAGATGACACAAGATGTTTCTTCCTCATACTATTTTTTTTTTTTACTTAGAATTGCATACTATCCTGGGAAACAGTTATAAATGGCATTAGGGATTTATTCCACATTTCAGCAGACCTTTCCATACAGCTTAATTTCTTTCTTCTCAAAAAATGGAGGGCATCTGCCTAAGCAGCAAGTGCCAGTGTCTACAACATCCGGAAGGAGGCTCTTGCTGCCAATGAAAACTGATGGAAAAATGGGAAGCAGCACCTGCTGCCACCACTCTGCTTCTTTCTGTTTTCATTCTTCCTTTCATCCTCCAGTTCATCTGCTCGTGATAGCAGCAGTAGTAGGAACCTCTTATGCAATATAATAGAGCAGGAATATATGTTCAGTACTTGCTACAGCAGAAAGCTGAAATTTCAAAGCTCTCTATAGATCCAAAGCCACCGAATTTGTAACTCAAAAACATACTTGCACTCCAATGCCTTTGAATATAACTTATTATCATAGGGCAAAGAGAGAAAGTGGATTTACGAAAAACTAGACTTCAAATAGTCGGACACATATCCACTACTAACAACAAATTCAATTTGTCAAAGATAAAGGTGCACTGACTCATTGATAGTGTTTGATGGAAGAAAGACCTGAGATATCCAAAACAGAGCAGAGATGAAAGAATTTCATCATAAATACTGGTCAGTATCTGTTCTAATACAGCAGAAGGAAATAATCAATGAATAAGCATTTATGAAAAGCACAATTAGGAGGACAGTAGGACAGTAGGTGTGATGGGTTGCCAAAGCCTTGTCTTTTTTTTTTTTTTCTTTTTCCCCCTGGAGTAAAAAGCCTACAAATTGAGGACATCCAGAGTTCCCCTTAGAAAAAATTTTGTCAATAATATCTTGTGGTCATATTCTGTAGCTAGATGAATGAATTTGTATATTCTTGAACTGTATTCAATCAAGAAATCATTCCACTTTGGTATTCGAATTGCTGTAGTGAGTCCAGTTCTTGAGTTACTAAAACATTTTTATATGACAAACTCATATATGATTTTTTTCTCTTCATCTAGTCCTAATTTTGTGGGGAATTACATAGGCATGGAAATAGAAAAGGTGTAAAAGATAAGCTAATAGACATGCAAAAAAAAAAAATTCCCAAATGTAAGATGATATTACAAAATAAAAGAAAATCAAATGGGACATCTAGGATACTATAGTTTTTTTGACAGTCTTGTGTGCTTTCATAACAAAATCCTTTCAAAAGAGAAGAGAAAACCATAAGTAGAAAAGAAGAGAGTATGTGTGAGGTTAAAGGTAATTATGAAACTCATGGTTGAGCACAAATCTAACATTTTTTAAAACTGGACGCAGAAAGATAAATTCAAGAAGTAGAAAACTTTTCAAATTTATTCTTTAACAAGTATGTAATTAACATCCACAAATTTTTCAAATGTTCAGCATGAAAAGTGTGTATCCATTCTAATTTCAAAGGAACTTTCTTTAATCTCCCACTAAAAAATCTCCGACTGAGTTTGTGATAACAGTATTGCTTTATAGATTAAAGTAGCTTAATCAAATATAGAATAACTTTTACCTTTGAAATAATTTCCTTTGAAAATATGTTTAATTCTAAATCCCTTTACGTTTCCCTGTGAAAACATGTTTCTGAGAAAGTTCTCACCTGCCTTTGAAAAAGGGCCTAAGGAAGAAAGAATCACTAAAGTGTATTAAGTGTTGGAAAAAAAATAAAAATTGAAGGGACAGAGAGATGGAGAAATTATTTTTTCATAAATTTGTGAAACTTTTTGAACTGTTGTACCTGTTAACAGTGAAATTTCTGCAGTCTGTCAATACAATTCTTTAAAACAAAAACTGAGAACTGAAAATGGAGGAAAAAGGATAAACTATTAAATCTGATGTGCATTAGTCAATGAACAAAAACCCTTCCATATTTTATATTCTCAGACACCTGGTAAATTTGTCTTAATATTTTGCCACTACAATTTATGTAAAGTAGATTTTGCAAATATTTTTAATATCATGGTAAATTCTTGAAACATTTGAATGAAAATAAGGCAACAAATAGGAATTACAAAATCACATGGAGGATACAATTTTCCGAGTACCCTTTCTACTTCATGACCTGTGAGAAAAATGTGCTTTTTGAGAAACAGGTAAGCTAAGAGGGTACTTGGGAGTGAATTCAGAAATTTGTGCATGTTGATAAGTACCATGATATCTATTGTTGAGCAAACCAATGAATCATGTATTTTGAATCTTTGATAGGGGAATAAATGAAGAAAAAGAAGAATATTTGACCGATTTCTCCTCTCTGAGTGTACCTCCAGCAGGACCTCCAAAAATGTGCAGTGTGCCTCCAGCAGTTTCAAATTTATTTCTGAAATACTTCTGAGTATGGGTGCTGTGTGCTTGTGTGATGCTCTGAAGTTTTGGTGCATGACAGGCTACTAACAACAGTTTGAGCTGTCTGGAATCGGATGTGACCATCATTTGACAGTTCACTGTCTCTTCCCACACAAGTCACCCCTATAGTGCACTGCCACTTAAACTCTGAAATTTACACTAACTACAAAGATGCAGGTGATTAGAAATTATATTGCTGATGATTGAAAATTAATGTGATGACATGCCTAATTAATACTATGCATTGAGCCACAAAATCCAAGCATCAAGTTCTAGGGTTCAACATAAGCAAGTCTAAATATCCTGTTTAAGTTTGACATCAGGCAAAGGTTATTCACCCAGAGGGTATTTGGACACTGGAACAGGATCCCGATACCCAGGGAAGTGATCACAACAACAAGCCTGACAGAGTTAAAAAAGTGTTTGGACAATATTGCCAGGCACATGGTGTTATTCTCAGGAGCAGGAATAGGAGCTGATGATCCTGATGGGTCCCTTCCAACTCAGACTATTCTATGATTCTATTTATTTAGTAATTATTTACCATGATGTTAAGTTTTTCTTTCTATATTACTTACCTACATGTTGAGAAAAAATATACTTCTATTAATTAGATGCTCAAGGGCAGAATGAGGAGTCTAAAACAGCCAGAGATGAATTAGGGAGTCAAAAGCTGAAGACACAATACGCAACTACATATGAAACATAGTTTCCTAAGTCTGACTAGGTGAGACATTTTTAAGTTAGATCAATCACTATTTATGAACGAAACCCTATAAATATTCCCAGAGTGAAACACAATAAGCACCACCTGCAAATTTGCATCTACACATGAAGTCCTGTGTCCTGATTTCACCGGAGGGGCTGGAGTATATGTCCAACAGAGCATTTGAGCCAGCTGAGCTTCAGACACACAGCAGCACTAGAAGGAAGTGGTGAGTGACAGTTGTGGGAGAGTCCCTGTTCAAGGAGATGCATTTCATGTTTGCTGATTTGATCAACTGTCTAGAAATTTTGCTGCTTGCCAGAAGCTTGAACACAGGACATAACGGGGAGGCTGTCAAAAATCATCTGGCCTTTGGACTGTAATACCCTGATATTCTTTCATATGGACAGCAACAGTAATACCAGGGAAGACCTGGATCATATCAGGATAATTGGCTCTAGGGACAAGGAACAAGGGTGGTTTCCCATTTGAGCTTAATGTTGCAGGTAAAGGGTTTGAGGAGGAGTTGACTCATCCTGTGTGTCAACATCTGCTTCCAAAGTTCATGTGTTCATGTCAAAAAAAGAGATTTGGGTTTTACTATCATGCATTTGAGGACTGAAGAGTGCTAGAAAGAGACCTAGGATTCACCTGTTAAAGTAGGGGAAAAGCATTTTCGGCAGACAAATAAGACTTTCAACTGAGAACAAAACGGGGAGGAGGAGGAGGATGCAAAATCAACTAAGGAAGTGGTGGATTGAGTTAGGCTTATGGTACTGTGGGCAAGACCTCCTGTTCAACAAAAGAGTGCTGCACATCATGCTCTCACCAGAGCTGCTCACTTCAGGCATGCAAAGTTCACTCCATGCAAAAGGAATCAGAATCTTCCTGCAGACCCTCAGAATCGTCTCGGGTCTTGTAAGAGGGTTTTGTGTTTTGATTATTTTTATTGTGGTGGGGTTTTTTAATGTTTTGAGGACTGCTTTATTTTTGAGGTCATAAAGTACTGGGTATGCATATGTGGAAAAAAATGTTATTATGAGAAATAAGAGTAATTCCTCACTGCTTACAGAGTAATCTCTAAATGTATTACTTCTATGAACTGCACAGTAATTGTTCTGCTAAGAAAGTCCAAGCAAGCTGATCTTGAATCTGCATTACAGAATGATAAGTCATTGGAAAATATTTCTATCAACCTTAGGTTATGTGAATCAAACCAAAATACCAGTATATGAAATCATAAAGAAGTTGTGATTTTTTTTTTACATTTTTTTTTTTTTTTAAGAAGAGTTAAGTAAGAACTTGGTAAACTTTAACACTGGTATATTATCTTGACATATTCACAAGCAGATTGTGATGGTCAAAATTACATGTTGCTAAAAAATTATTCATAAATTCCACTAAAGTCGATAGACATTCTGATTAAAATGCTGTTTCAAATTGTACTATACTTTTCTTTGGATTTTTAATTTTTTTTCTTTTCTTCTCTGCAGAGGTGGACTACTGACTGACTTTAATGAAAATTCTGTGAAAAAATCTGCCCACACAGACTTACTTCTGGGAAACAGACTTTTGTTAGACAGATATTTGTTTTCATTATCATCTAGAGTTTTATTGTGAAATGCAATAGAATCTGGGTTTCAAGTTCTGAATATTACAGGTGAATATGTAGTCAGAATTTACTGTTCAATAAAATCATGAACAATATTCATAAAGGTGCCTAAGAAATACTTGTTGAAACACTCTCTGTGTTCAGCAAGTCCTATATTAATGGGGAAGGTTCACAGAAGTATTGTGAATTGACAATTTTTTTAATGCAAAAGCAATTCTTGCTGAAAATATTTTCTTTTTCATGATAAAATTTACCCTATGTCTACTCTGAAGTCACAGGGTAATACAGAAATGTTCAATGTAGCCTTCATTGACTAGCTTAGGTACTTGTAGCACTCTCATTTATGAATCCTGTTGTTCACCAAAGAGCTGCTTAATTTTATGAGCAGTGGAGAAATTTTTTACAACTTCCCTGTCTGGCCTCATGTTCTTGTCTTCATTTTTTTCCTCTCTCTGCATGTTACAGCTGTTAGACACTTCATTTTCTATACTAACATGTCTTCTAACTTGCCATATATCACTTTTTTTTTTTTTTTTTTTTTTTTTTGGTCCCTGAGAACCCTCCACCATTTATCTCTAAGATTAAACTCAGTAAGAGCTATGAACACAGACTATCTCCTGGTATCATGGTTCATCTGTGTGAGCTAATTAGGGAAACCATAGTCAGGCAACAGAATCACAGAATCGAGGCACCACAGAATGGTATTTGTTTGAAGTGACCTTTAAAGTTTATCACCAGTGTCCCTTGCAGTGGGCAGGAACCCCCTCTATGAAATCAGCTTGCTTGAAGCGCTGCTCAGCATGACTTTGAACATTTTCAGGGATGTGACATTCACAGCTTCTCTGGGCAACCTTCTCCTGTGCCTCACAAGTTTGTTTTTTTTTTGTTTTTTTTTTTTTACAAAATACATTTACATTTTAATTTTTTTTATACATGCCATGAAAATTGTGGGAAATTCTGACTATACCGACCAAAACTTTAGAGCACTGAGTCAGAATTTGACATTTCTAGGCTGAACATCCTGTAAATTTCATGGGACTACACATAGTTTTTATCCAGGAAAAAGAGCAAAAGGAACAAAAGATGTTGAGACATGCTAGTAAATTCACTGCATTAAAAGAAAATAGTATCATATGCCAAATAAAACGGAACAGACTCTGTAGCTTAACTGGTAGAGTATTTTTCTGGAAGGGGAATTAGTGGATTCTGGTTTTTAATTTTAGGCTTATTGCTTTATGGTACTTTATACAGTCATTATGGAAATTCAGCCACAGATTTTGAGAAATTCTAGACAGTATCTATTAAGACAGGTGTTTCTCATCATTCTGTAGCTCAATAAATGGGAAAGTTCCTGTGACAGCTCTCTTGCAAGTCATTACTTCTTTTTTTCTATGACTTTTAAGTACATCTGGGCAACATAAGTGGAAGTCCAGAATTCTTAATTGTCAAATGTATCAATCTTTATCAACCTGCAAGTTTAATATTCCCTCTCTATTGCCTGGTTCATTCTTAATAGTCTTGCCAAGAGACAAGAATTTAGCAAAAATTATCATCTTCAAGATGACTGTGCCTTTGACACTGGGATGAAAGTTAAGGAATTACTCCACCTGCAATTCAAAGAAAGAATTGAAAGGAAGAATGGCATTAAATTGTGATTCATACATATTGTTCATCCATTGTACTTTGTTTCACACTGTGTCCCTAAATAGATGCTCTAGCAAAGCTAAAGGCTTGGCAATGCTCTGTGAGACTTTCCTTGTAATACTCTTTCAAATTCTAAATGTTTTCTATGTTCTAACATTTAGATTTTCTAGTTGGTAAACCTACAGTGATCTCTCCTCCAATGATTAGTCTATCTTGTCCTCACGCTTATTTAAATTCCTAGGATAAACAAAGTCCTTTGTAAAGCAGAAAGAGGTCTGGTATTCTCTTAATGAAATGATACCACCTTCTTCTTTAGATCTCAGCCTTTTATTTAGTGGCTGGAGTTCTGTTATTGGAACAGACTGTGAACAGATGTCTCATATGCTTTGATTCTACCACTTAAAAGCTTTTGGACTTATAACCTTGCTGTTATTTCTCTCTCACAGGCTGAGAAGTTCTAGACTATTCAACATTCCACATGTAAATCTCAGTTTTATGAATCCTGCTTGCTGTTCTCTGAAACTTTTCCTGTTCTAAAGTGTCCTTTTAGGTAACAGGATTGGAATTGTTCCTGACATCAAACTGACTGACACACATTTATGCTGTGGGATCCCTATTCTTTCTGTGTTTTTTATATAAAACATAGGTTTGTTAAATATATATGCATATGTTTGATATTCTTTTTAAGGCATTTTTGGATATCTTTTTAATCACATAGTGCAGCAGATAAGGCACAGGATGAAGAGAAAATTTCTGACCACCTTTGGAAGCTTAAGGAGGTCACATTCCTCAGCAGAATATAATAAATAACAGAATTTCAAGTGTATGCCTATGTTTATCTGGCTGTCAAGATTTTATTCTGAGATTCATTTTTGAGTCCAGCTAGAGATCTGACAGTCCAGACCATGACACCAGACACTTGAGCTCTCCTGGACCACAGCAGCTGTGACCAGCTGTGAGTGGGACCTCTCAGAGCCAGAGAAGTCTCAAGTCTGTTCTACTCAGAGGATGCTGAATGAGGATGGATCCTGGGCTGACACTCCCACTCCTTTGCCTGTTGAGAAGAGGAAGAAGCATCTAAAGCATTTCACTGAATTCAAGTGGAATTTTTAAATTAATGACCAGGTACTTTGTACAAATTCTTTGTGTGCATGTGAGTGTGATGATATATCACATGTACTAGGAATGCTGCTCTCCTAGATTCTTAACTACTTTGTATTTGTAAGCAAATTAGGCCTATAAGTAAGTTACTGTTGTGGTAAATTCTATATTAATCCTTTGTTAAACTGAAGTTATCAGTTAAGTTAAATGCTGTTGAGTTTAAGTTCAGCTAAGTTAAGTGCTGTTGTGCCTTTAGGTCATGTTTATTTTATGCTTACCCTTTCCTATGCTTTTGTCTCCTTTTCCTCCCAGCTTATGCATAGATAGTTTTTGCTTTATTTTCATTTGGATTGACTGATTCTGGATTTTTCTTTTCCTCATTGTGCTTTAACCGTCTGGTAAGTAGTAGAATGAACCTTGCCAAATAATTTTGTTATGCTATTGCTTTTATAGTAAACTTTTTGCTCCTCATACCTTTGCTGGTGAGTCTTTAAGTGACCTTAAAATACTCATTCACAATACTAGTATAGGGATAACAAGAAATCACTGAAAAAGGAATTTTTTCTTTTTTAAATTGATAAAATAATCTTGGGGGCTAATTGTTCTTTTCACACATCTGAAGATGAAAAATTAAAATCCCAAAAGACTGACAGGGATTAAATAAATTAAATTACTATTTAATTTATGTTTTATAATTGATCTAGCTTTTTTTTTTTTTTTTTTTGTTACCTTCATACTTTATTGGTTGTATTGTTTAAATTTTTAAAAGTACATTTTTTAAAAAAATCTCCATAATCTTAAAGTCAAAATTTGTAAAAATTAGAGAAAAAAATAAAAATCTAAAATCTGTTAAAATTTACTACTTAAATCTGATTTCTAATCCCATAAGTTCCTTGAAAGTAAATGTGAAAGTGATTTTCATTCTTATATATTTGCTTATATATTGTAGTTGCTGGTACATAAAATAATGTAACAGGATTTTTTTTTTTTTGTAATTGCTTGATGCAATTTTAATACATATCAAACCACATACTCCTAAGATATTTAAAGTGTTTGTCATATTTAAAAGTAACTGCTAGGTGAATTTGAGAACTCTAGAACTTTTAAAGTGTAAAAAAATTACATATTAAAGACAAACAAAACCACTCAGAATTTTTCTTAATTTGAAAAAAAATTATACATTTTTTCTCTTTTTAAACTTTTTTTCTCTCACTTCCCTAAGTTAAAATACCTTTTCATATTTAGATATTAATAAAACATTGCTCTGATTTCATTTAGACAGACCTGAATTATAATGAGCTATTTATTCTGGAATTAAACCTTTAGCTTGTGTTCGCTAGTCCCTAACAAAAATCTGTCAGGATGGGATTCATCTGAACTGATGTTATCTGTCTAAACCCTAGGCACGTCACAGCTTCAGGGTGTCATCTAAGAGCTGTCATGTGGCAAAACTCATCTTGTGAAAATTAATTAATCCTAGATGTTGGATGTGTATTTACTTTGGTGATCTGGCTTTGTCTTTAGCCCCACAAAGGATTTAAGCTTGTTTAGACAAAAAAGTAAAAAGAAAAAAAAATTGATCAAAAGTAATATCTAGAACTTGCAGCAACACCTAAAATATGCATAGTTAAATGTGGGAGGGGATTATAATTATTTAATATAACAAAATTAATAAAAATGAGATGTGGAATATATTCTAATTTTCTAAGTGCTCTGATGTTCCAATCAGTGATTAAAAGTGCAACAATTTGCTTCCCAGAAAAGACTTTGATGGACTGACTAACCCCACGCTTCCCCGAGAAAGTCCCATTTTTCTTAGCAACTCTCTAGAGGAAGAATTTAACTGCTTCATTTGGAACCAAATTACTTCCCATAGATCTCAGGATATTGTCAACTGTAATTGCCTTGAGAAGATGGGTTAATATCTTCAGAGATCATTGTCTGATCCTGTATAAGTTTCTGTAATAGTATTTTATGAAGTTAGCTTGTTCTGAATAGTTTTTTGGTTCTATTTGGTTTGGGCTTGTCTTTCAGTCTTTCTTTTCAATTATATTCAGATATCTCTTTTTCAGTTTAATAAATTTAAATACAAATAGGAAGTTCAATTAAGGAAAGTGAACTATAAAATACATGAAAATCTTATTCTATATCCTTGTAATCTAAAATATATATCTCAACAATGTATATTGGGTTGCTTTTGTAAGGACAGCAGAGTTACATAAAGTTCAAGTAATTTAATAATATGGAGTTCAAATATAACTGCAGCTGAAGCATAATATTAAGAGGAAAAAAAAAAAGAAATTAAACCTCTTTGTTTCTGAGTTTCTGCATTATGTGATCATACAAAAGAATAAAACCAGACAGTTGTCATTACAAATTGAGACTAATATAATTTCATCAAATATAACTCATAAGTCCAAACTCAAATTAGTAAAATTATCAATATAGAAGTGCTTTGTCTCTGTCTAAATTTAAGATCTAATTGATAATTCAAAGTCTGTGTTATATCTCTTGTTCAATTTGCTTTCTTCTTTCTCATCTTAACAGCAAAAATAGAAGATTATAAACTTATAATAATTGATTTGCAAATTTAAGTTAGATATTTAAATACAAACCATTTATTGAGGATCATAGAGACAAATGGGATGTGGGGTGGAATGCTGACTAATTTCAGAATTGAATCTGTCAAGTGAAATATATATATTAAAATATGAATGTCAGGTTTGAAGAATAAATTATATTTTAATATATCATCTAATATGCTAACTAAAATATGTATTAGCTTATTAACTTTAGCAACTTTCAGTTTCATGCATGAAGGATTAGGTGACAGACACATTCAAGAATGTCCAGTGTATATAAAGGGCTTGTTGAAAACCCCTTGGGCAACACTGCATTGTGTCAACAAAATCCAGAGTAGTTTTTAGTTAGAAAACCTGACAAAATAACACAGCTCCAGGCTGATTTGACATCATAGCTGGACGGTGAAAGACAAGCTGAAAAATTGGCCTTCTGCAAAACATATTCCTCTCGAATGTGTTATTTAAGGTCATTTTTAAGCCACTATTATAAGGTTTAAAAATAGTGTCTCTAATAAAAAAGATTTTTAAAAAAATTAAAAAAAAAAAAAAAAGTATTGGCACTGAGGGAGAAGAAGGGGAGATAAATTATGATACCCAGAAAAAAATTGAACTGAGATAATGACTCTCTGTAGTATCTCTGTTTCTCTGTAGAGATAGTATCTCCCTGTAGCTATAACATGTCCAGATCCAAATATTAATTTGAAACTTAATTCCACTTTTGTTAAAAAAAATGTCATGTGTTTCAGTATATGCACAGTAGGTGTTGTCTAACAATGTGTAGAAGTTTCTGCAGATGTTCAATATGAACATGGAAAAAAAATCTGACTATTAAAACAGACACCTTGTTTTGCTCTCTTTTCAGAGAGAGTTGTAGGAGACAAGTGATACTGAAAATAGTTTAAATAAACCTCAATACAACCAAGATAAAATGTGAAAGATATTCTTGTTAAATGCTGAATAACAACAGGCAAGTATGAAGAAGACACAAATAGAAGACATACACTAAAAAATACTTAGGTCAGAATATGACAAACTATATCTTTTGAAATTAAAAAAAAAAAAAATGGAAGGAGATACTGTACTTTTACTACTAAGTAAAAAAAGCACAAGCTTGGTTCCTATATCACTGCTCATGAACACTGTTTAATCCTTTTTGTTTCCATTTTGGATAGTTTTTAAGACAATTCCAATCTGACACATGGGATGTTATCCATAAGCAAAATAGATCCAAGGCCACCAGTGTTTTGTACCTCTTTGTTACCTATTTAGACACTGAAAGAAAACAAAAGATAAGGTAGATATACAAGGAAGACACCAAAGTTAATTAAATCAACAAGCAAATAAATAATAAACAGGTGAATTAATGAATTCTGATAGATGCAGGCCAAAACTTTGACACTCAAAAGAAAAAAAATGGAAGGGTGGAAAAGATAAACTTTTTTTCTTTCTTTGTGTCGGTCCTTTCCATTTTATTTACATGACATTGAGGAAGGAAATCAGTAAGATACTAACTGTCATACTTTCTTCAGAAAAAAAATAGCAAGAGAGGAAAAGTTTTTTATGAAGCAATGAAAAATTGCTCCCTTTGGCTGGAAAATTATCAATTTTGTTTCTTGGCAAGTGTAAGTGGAAAGACTGTCAGCTAGTGATATTTTTTTGTATTAAAGGTTAAATAAGGAATCAGGCAGTATGTTGAAATTCCTTTATGATGTGACAGGTGAAGGCTGTATTTGACAATAGATGTTTAGATGCCATCTACTTTAAATTACAATAATAGTCAATGAGCAGTGCTTTTGGATTGGAATATATATGTATGTTGTTTATTTGTAGTGGTTATTGGTTTCTAACCATTTAATCAAGTTAAAACTTGATGAGGAGAAAGAAAAAGCATAAAGAAGAGTTAAGGTATCAAATGAAACCAAATAACAGTCTGCTCCAATGGAAAAAGTATACTCGATGGAAGATGATATTACATTATTTTGGCAGTAATGTGGCGGTTAAATTCACTGGGGATAAAATAAATAAAGGAAAGGTAATGCTGAAATAATCTTGAAAATTTGACTGAGTTTGTGAAGGAAAACAGGGAGAAATTACAATTACCAATAGAACTGCAGATTGACAATATAGGACAAAATTTCACCAAATAAAAATCTATATTTAAACTATTTGTTTGAATTCACTTTTACAGCCAATCTAGAAAATCTTACAATTAAAAAGTAAAATTTGCCCTTAGAAATACACCTACATAGATTACAGAATCAAGCTACTGAAAATCCTAATTCTCTCCACCTATTAAAACAAAGACCTTGAAAGTATATACTGTAGATTATTTATAAAAATAGCCCATTCTTTGAGATTTTTCTCATAATGAAAAATGTTATGCTACTTGTTCACAGCAAATATTCACATATTTTGATTTGCTAACTTGTTTTATAGAACTCTTTATAACAACAGTCATGTCTTTTACCCACACTCACAAGAAGGGAGCAAGAATGGGTAGTCACACAAAACAGAATATTGTTCTATAATCTGAAAGGGAAACTTGCTTTTTCTAAACTATCTTCTTGAAATTTCTCTCTTTTTAGACTTCACAATATCTAGTCTCAAATTTGCACTAGCAAATTTTGGTAGGTGAGTGTATCATTGCATGTTCTTGATTGTGATAAAAGTGGTCTAAAAACACCTGTTCATGAACTGTCTTTAAATTATCTTATTGTTGCTATTCAGAAACATTAAAAAACTGAAGTTAGGTGAATGAGACTCATACAGATGCTGAGTTTCAATATCTCATTTAGTGGAATAATGATATAGGTGATTATAAATCACCCTTGTGATTATTATACTGAAAGATTTGAAAAGTATAAATTAGAGTTCATGAGCCTCAAACAAAATGTATATTAATCTTTGGATAGACAGATATTTGAAAACAGTGTTAAGTACCGACTTGATTTACAATTACTCATGTAGTTTCCCTTTTCTGTAAAATAAAAGCTCTAATTGCATTTCAGTATCAGAAAGCAATGCCTATGTACTTTTAGTTAGTTCAGACTTTAAACTTTTTTAATTATGGTTTGAGTTTTTTTGGTTCATTTTTAGTATGATGCCACAGATATGATTGAATGGACATTTTCACTCATTTGAATTGTCATCGACTTAATGAATTACATATTATGTGATTTATTTCCCTTTTCCTACACTAATATGATAACAAATTTTGACAGCTTAAATTTTATTTTACTGCAACCCTTTAAACCTTATTCACTGGTTAAGTTTTCAGTTATAAATTATGCAGTAGGATGAGGCAGATTAAGTACAAATATAACATGAGATAAGTGACACAGGTAATCTTTCTGACTCTCACTCTCATAGGCATAATTCTCTAATAAATCATTCATTCACAATAGCCAAAGGACATTAGTGCAGCACCCTCTATACTTTTTACCTAGCTGTGCGATGAAGCAGAGCAGTGTACATTTCTAAATGCTGCCTGTATTCTGTAAAGTAATGATTGTTTCTCCATGCCAGTTTTCAATTTTATGCAGAATCTTGATCTAAAAATGTAATGCTTTGAAAAGATTCTCAGATGAGCTTAGACCATACAAACTTCAAGGAGGTTTTTATATGGGTCAAGGATCTTTGAGTCCAATTCCCTTCTTCTTGCAGGAACACCTAAAACTAAACCATGTGATTAAGAGCATCATTCAGATGCTCCTTGTACTCTGACAGGTTTGGTGCTGTGACCACTTCCCTGGGAACTCTGTTCCAGTGACTAACCACCCTCATAGTGAAGAACCTTCCCCTTATGTCCAATCTCAACTTATCCTAGAACAGCTTCATGCAATTTCTTTGTATCCTGTTGCTGGTCACCAGAGAGAAGAGATGAACATCTTTCCATGCAATGTCCCCCTTAACCAAGTTAAAGACTGTGATGGGGTCACACCTCATCAGCTTTCTTTTTTCGAAGGTGAGCAAGCCAAGTGATCTCAGTCACTCCTCCTAAGTGCTGCTTTTAAGACCTTTCACTATCTGGGTCTCCCTCCTCTGGACATACTCTGGACTTACTTACCTGTTATATTAAGGTGCCTGTAACTACACACAATACTCAAGCTGAGGCCACACCAGAGCAGAGCAGAGTGGGACAACCCTCTCCCTTGCTTGGATGCAATGCTGTGCCTGATGTTCTACAGGGCAGGATTAGTCTTTTTGGCTGCCAAGGCACACTGCTGACTCACATATTCAACTTTCTGTTGACCAGAAAGTTCAGATCTCTTTCTGGGGTTTCTTTCTTCAGCCTCTTGCCCCCTAGTTTGTATCTATAACCAGGATTATACCTCCATACGGTTGGTTGTTGCTCAGCCCTTCAGTCTACTCTGACTTCTCTGTAAGGTCTCTCTACCCTCAAGGGACTCCCACATCCCTTTCTAATTCACTATTAGCAGCAAACTTACTTAGTGTACATTCAAATCACACATCCAGAAAACTTATAAAAACATTAAAGACCACAGGCTCTAAAATTTTGCCCTGGAGAACCCCACTGATGACTTGATGGTAGCCTGGTTCAGATATCTAATTTCAACTTTTTTGGAAATGTAAGTAGCTCTGAATGTGATAGCATAAAGGAGCTATTAAAATATGACTAAAGAAAAGCAATGTCTTGCGTTTTCAGTTTAAATACTTAATTTAGCCTATTTTTTACCAGGATTTGCTATTAAAAATCTAGATGGCTTACTCATTTGATGTTGGAAACCACAGTCCTATATATGTAGCAAGAATTACAAAATTTTTATTTTCATTACTCATTTTCCTTTATGCTATGTTTCCTTTCAGTTACAATGTAAACTTCAGCAGTGTGTTCTTTCTATCAATCCCAGATGCAAAGTTTTTAAGAGAATTTCAAGTGTTATCTTTGGGATTTAAAACCTGGAAAGCCAACAATCAGTCTCTGAATAAGCTTTCTTCTAAAACAAAGTAGACAAAAAAATAAAAACCCAAACTAAAACAAACCAAACAAAAAAATTATCATTGCACATGCCTCACTCCAGTAGGATTGGTAGTAGAATCATGAAAAAATGATGAAATCTATGTGTTGAGATAAGAATAGTTAAATAATTGAAATAAAGGAAAAAAATAACAATATCAATAATAACAATCAGATATGAAAAAGAGAGAGAAGGAGAGGAATAAAACACAATCAAAACAAGTGATGCACAACACAACTGTTTAGCACTTACTGATCAATGCCCAGCCTGTTCTTGAGCAGCAATCTTGAGCAACTCCCTCCAGTTTACATACTGATTTTTGTGGTATGGTATATTCTTTTTGCTGCTGCATGTCAGTTGTCCTGGCTATGCTCTCTCCTGGCTTCTTGTGCATCTCCTCACTGTCAGAGCATGGGATGCTCAGAAGATCTTGATTGAGGGCAAGCCATAACTAAAACATAGTTTTCAATGTGTTGCCAACATTAATCTCATACTAAATCTAAAATGCAGCAGTTCATGAGCTACCAGGAAGAAAACTCATCCTATCCCAGACACAACCAGGTCAGTGCAAACAAAACCAAGGAAATCAGATCCTTCTCTGCAGTGTCCAGTGACAGGGGTTTCCAACTAAAACACATGAAAATCCACCTGAATACAAGATTACAATTTCTTACTGTGAGGGTGATCAAACACCAGAACAAGCTATCCAGAGAAGTTGCAAATTCTCCATCCTTGGAGATACTCAGTACCAAACTGGAAAAAATCATGGGCAACCTGCTCTAGCTGATTGTGCTTGAGCAGCTAGGGTGGCAAGAGGGGCAAGTAGGTGTGTGTGTGGGCAAGAAAACCTGTAGGACTGCTTTCCAATTTTAACCATTCTTGCTGTGAAACAAGGGCTTAAGGATAGTCATTGCATGTCTTTCAATAATATTCCGTCTCACAAAGCACAATTTTTCCATCACATCACACCACAGGGACTACCCTGATACCTGAAAGAGTTTATGTGACACACCTGTGGTGTCAAATGGCAGTCAGGAAAACAAGATTTTTTTTTTCTCCAGAGACATTACTTGCAAAAAAAAAAAAAAAAAAAAAAAAAAAAAAAAAAAAAAAAAAGTAATTTATCAAAGTTTGCTTTGCAGCCAATAAAAAAATAAAAGTGGCTCAGGAGGAAAAACAGGAATCCCGAGTCTCATTACTGTGTAACAGACAAAATTCCCTTTTCCTGTGTTCTTGAAGCTTTTCCCTCTCCTGATCCAGACTGATTTGCTTTTTCTGATTTTGTTGTTGTCCTTCTTTTTATATTTCTATTTGTTTCCCCTATTTATTAGCTGTCTGTGTTCTATAAATACAATTTTCTCACAATTATTGCATCTTCCTTTCTTAATTGTTTTTCATCTCTTTTTTCCATCTTCTAAATGTATTGCAAGCCATGTAGTATTTCAGCCTCTCTGTATTGTCGTGCCTTTCATTATATAGTGTTGTTAAGAAGCATCATGCAGTGTAAGTCACCTAGAACCTTCACTGACAGATACTGTGTAGACAGATGAGAGTTTCTGCAGCACAGACAATGAGAAAAGAGGGGAAACCTCCACTCTCCTTACATAATTTTTGAAGCCAGGAAGAGGAATGAAAAACAAACACAACAGTCTTCCTGCAGTCCCTTGTGAATTATTGTGGAGCTGACATGAATGAAAATTATAGAAGAGAACTTCAGATTACTGGTAGAATATTTATTTTCTTTTTATTTCTTCTTCCACTTACCTTGTGGTTACTTTTCATATCATCTATCCCATTGCTTCCCTTTCTCACAATATAAGATACCTCATATTTAGAAGCCATGACTTAAATTACTTTAACAAAACTTGTTTGGGATTTTTAAAACTTCTAGTATGATCTTGATTTTATGTATATTTTCTTGAAGCTTTCATCATCTGTTGGTGATTACATGTTAATATTGATATTTCTTGACTCTACATTTTCTAAAGTACTTAAAGTACATTATGTACATATTTTGATGATTGCTGTGCGAGGAGGAAAAAAGTTAAAAGCATAAAGCAAATATGTTCATGAAAATTCTAAAAATTGAGTTTGATCACTTAATTGATCATGATTTGTTGCATTACTATGGAATAAACCACTTTGTTGAGCCACTTATATCAATAAAAAGTAAAATTTACTTGAACATTGAATATTGTAAGTTTTAGGGTTTAGGGATTTATTTCAAGTCATAAGGGCAAAGGAAATTACTGAAATAGACATAGTAATTTAATGGTAGAAATAATCTATATACAAAATGTATGGCTATTTAGTGATGAATTGAAACATTGAAGTCTCTGCTACCATTTAAATATATATTTTTTTACAACATATCAAAACATGTAGGAAATTTTTACATATAGTTGTAATCAAGTTAGTATTTTCATTAAGAAGATAACACTTAAATATTTCAAAATCTAAAGTATTTTCTCCTTAAAATTATCAGTTGAGTTTCAAACTTGGAATTTATTTTGCAAGCCTGGCCAGTTTTTGGCTTTTTTTTTTTTTTTTTCCCCAATGATGAAATATCAAATATTTTTTACCAAAAGCTTGGCACAAAGGAGCCTCAGTGGAACAAATAATACCACTGTATTTGTTTGCCTTTTGATATTGTTAAAGATATTGTTAATTTTTAAGGGAATTCTGGCAACTTCTGAAGTAGATTTTTGATTTTCTGAACCAAATCCCCAGGATACAAATGGCAATAACTTACCTTGTTCTTTGCTTATACAAGTTAAGCGCTCATATATATTTTCATTTTCCCACTCTTCTAGATAGGTATTCTTTAGAGGAATGACACTATGAAACTAATTTTTCATGTGGTTTTCTTTATTCTCCCCTACCAGCAATAGTGTTTAGTTTCATTTATCCATTTATGATGTGAAAAAGTAAGATCTCAAAATATTTTTATCATTTGCTTTTACTGACATAATTTTGAAATCTCATCACTCTTACCCCATAAGATATTATAGAAAAAAGGTTTACAGACACTTAGGGAAGATGTTCAGCAATAACAAATGACATGCATATATAAAAGAAAGGGAAACATGTGAAGGAAATACTAAATTAGATTTAACTGATAAATAAGTTTAAAAAAAAAATAAGTTGTTGCAAAAAAGCTGACTACTGACAGCTTCGTGCATTTAAGAAATTGAGTGTTTTTTATCCCAGTATTTTTCTGCTCTAGTAAAATAACTTGAATTTGAACTTTAAATAAAATGGCCAGTTCTCCAGGTTATGCTTAATTTAGTGGAGAAATAAATCTTCACAAAACCAAGATAGTGCCAAGTTTCAGAGCAAATTATGTCTGAACAGCTTGTATCCAATTCCCACTATAGTTTCTTCTTTCACTACTTTTTTCCACTGTCTCACTCTCCATCAGATTGTATTAAATAGGGAGCTGTGAACAGCTGGCATTTAAATGTCAGATACAAACAGCAAAGATTCCTCCTGGACCACAGAGTCTTTTATAGTGATGTTTTCTAGTTTAGTCTGTTGAAAAGCTATCACATCATGGGCAAACCACTCACCTATTCTCCGCTTATGTGCCTGTTACTGAAGCAAAGGTTTTTCAGTTTATTTCAGTGTGAACTTTGCCTGCATAGGAAAACAGGCTATAAAGCTTTGCCAATTACTTTATTTCTGACCCATACTTTTACCCATTTTCATACCCTGCCTCATACTTTTCAGATTTCATTATTGCTTTATGGAAACTTTGTTATTAATCATTCCTGTAGACAAACTATATTTCCCACTCCATAAAACATTTTCAGGTATCATCTGAGATGACATGTGTTTGTCTCTAAATGGTCACAGGCAAGAAATACAATGTCAAGATCTTTACTGAGAGAGTCATTATTTCTATTTATTTTCTGTAGCTACAACTATATCTTTGCTCTTTCCAGTGCAAACACATTTCAAGAGTGTGTGTAAAAGCCAGTATTATCAAGCAAGATTTAAACCTGAAAAACATTTTTAGTTATTTTTATATTTCTGTGAAAATAAGTTGCTTTCTTCTGTTTTCTGTTTTGGTTTCTGTTTTCAAAATTTCTGAGATAAGGGGTAAAAAGAGACCAATAATGAACAGAATTAAATGTTCCAAAAATAAAATCAAACCAATTTGCCCCCCACCCCAAAACCCTCTAATTATATCTTTTGAATAAGTTTCACACAGCCTCTAAGGTTCTGAGCTACAATTCAATGTCAAATTTCCTGAAGCAGTCACAGGGTGAGACTACTACATTCTGCTAATTGTATCACATTAGGCATACTGTTAGTGCTATTAATAAGTGTGTCAAGCAATTCCTCTTGACAGGTTGCACCCAAGGCAGAGAAATACCAGTGGAAGCTAAAAGAGATCAACAGAAGACATTTTTTCATTAGAAAATCACTGAAAAGTTCTTCATTTCTTAGTGGCAGGATGAAACAATGAAGATGACTCTGAGAATGTTTACACTGCTAATATAATTTTAATGTATATATAGTACAATTAAGACATCTTAAATAACAACAACAACAACAACAACAATAATAATAATAACAATAATAACACGACTACTACTGCTACTACTGCTGCTAGTGCTACTACTACTAATATTTTGATGTCTGGGGCTAGTTCATTACAAAGGTTCAGGTTCATAATACATGTAATATACTCTCTGTAGATCCAAAAGGAAAAAAAAAACTCCTTACTATACAGTAAGGAGGAAAATAATATATAATATAATAAATATAATATAATTAATATAATATAATAAATATAATATAATTAATATAATATAATATAATATAATATAATATAATATAATATAATATAATATAATATAATATAATACTTAGACACATCAATTTAGGTGACAACAATCCTTTTATATGCAAATAAGCTATCTCTAAACTTGTCTTGCAGCAGATGAAGATACAGAAGTAGATTCAGTTGATCAAAAACCTCATGCCTCCTGACATAAAAATTTACATCATTTGCATGGGGCTGTAAACTATTACACTGGGCCTCAGAGAGATAGTCAATCTTCTGGACTGATGAAGTAAGATACCCCAGGATATTCCAAATATTAAGAGAGGACTTCATGTGAACAACTTAATAATATTTTTAATTAAAACAGAGCAAATCACAGAATCACAGAATGGTAATGTTGGAAGGGACCACAGCAGGTCATCTGAGCCAACCTCCAACAGCCAGCCAGATCATCCTGGAGCACATGGCATAGAACTGTGTCCAGATGGGTCTTGAACATCTCCTGTGAGGGAGACTCCTCAGCCTCTCTGTGTAATCTGTTTCAGTGGGTGGTCATTCACACAGTAAAGTTCTAAAGTTCTTCCTCATGCTCAGACATAGGTTTCTCTGCACCAGTTTCTTCCCATTGCCTCTTGTCTTGTTGCTTGCCACCACCAAGATAATCCCAACCTTCCCCTTGACACCCTCCCTTCAAATACTTCTTTAGACATTGCTGAGGTCCCTTCACAATCTTGGCACTCCCATGTCTTGAGAATGAATAGGCCCATCTCCCTCAGCTTATCCTCAAGAAAAGATGCTCATAAGAGAGATGCTTCAGTCCCTCCATCATCTTTTGTTGCCCTCCACTGGACCCACTCCAGAAGCTCCAGATCTCTCTTGCACTGGGGAACCCAGAATTTGACACAGCACTCCAGATGTGGCCTCACTAGCGCTGAGTAGAGTAGAAGAATCACCTCTCTTAACCTGCTGACAAAGTTCTTCCTAAAGTACCCAAGGACACCATTGGTCTTCTTGGCCACAAGGTCACACTGCTGCCTCATGAACAGCTTGTAGGTCCTTTTACCAGCATCTGTAGGCCCTTTTCAGCAGAGCTGTTTTCCAGCAGATTGGCTCCCAGCCTGTGCTGGTGCATGAGGTTATGCTTCTCCAGGTCCAGGACCTTGCATTTACCTGTGTTGAATTTCAATTCTTATCTGCCCATCTCTCAAAAAGGTTCAGGTCCCTCTGAAGGGTTGCACAGCCCTCTGGGGTATCAGCCACTCCTCACAGGTTTGTGTCATCAGAGAATATGCTGAGAAGGCATCTGTCCTTTCATCCAAGTAATTTATGGATAAGTTAAATGATACTGGACACTACTAGTGACAGGTTTCCAACACTGTGACACTGATTACAACCTCTTGAGACCTGCCATTCAGCCAGCTCTCAATTCACCTCGCTGTCCATTCATCTAGTCCATAAGATATATGGGATGTCTATGCTTTTGTAGAATGGAAATCAGATGTCAGGTTGGTCATGAAGGTGGTGTCTACAGTGTATCACACAGTGTAAGGCGTCAAGTTGCTATTTTGACTAGTAAAGATCTAGGACCACTCAGTTCTTTAAATATAGGAGTACAGTTCATTTTAAATTCCTATATCTATTTATGTCTCCTTTGGCTGCTGATTCAGAAGGGCATGGGTCTCCATAAAGGCTTTCAATACTGAAAGCCTCATACAGATTCTTCAGATAACCAAGAGAGTTTCAAATTACACTACAAACCTCTTTTTGACATATGAATTGATCTCATAGTCAGTAAAGTCAATTGAGAGCTACACATTTGTTTTAAAATAGCTGTATAGTTTAGGGTGAGGTAAGTCAATTGAGTGTATCGATTAGCTCATCTCTGTGGGAATTGACACAGCTAACTCACCTGAAAACATTTACATGGTATACACCAACAGTCCATACAGTCATCTGTACCTAGGTTCTTTATGTGTCCTAGGATACACTTTTTATGTTCACTTGTTGCTTCTGGAAGGTTAGAGTCTATCACAGATCCTGTGTCATATCTTTCATGCCTACGCTGGTGCTCTAGATGTCTGGGATTATTTGAGCTGTCATTAGATGCTTGTGTCTGGATGAGTGAAACAAAATCTTTAAGCCCATGAAAGCTAACTCCCATGCAATCTGTCTGCTATTTTTGGTGTCAAGATCTTCCTTTATTAAAAGTTCATTTTTTTACATTTGATATATCTTTTTTTCTTTTCTTTTCTTTCTTTCTTTCTTTCTTTCTTTCTTTCTTTCTTTCTTTCTTTCTTTCTTTCTTTCTTTCTTTCTTTCTTTCTTTCTTTCTTTCTTTCTCTTCTCTTCTCTTCTTTCTCTTCTTTCTCTTCTTTCTCTTCTTTCTTTCTCTTCTTTCTTTTCTTTCTTTTCTTTCTTCCTTCCTTCCGCAACTTCCTTCCTTCCGCAACTTCCTTCCTTCTTTCCTATCCTTTAAAATGCTTTCACTTATTGTCCTCTATTGGGAGGCTCTGCATAACTGAAAAGAAACAGCAAGAGCAGGATTGCTCCATGAAACGAGCCAGAGGCAAGCCTTTTCACAGCAATCTTGCCAACAGAGGTATAGTCCCTGAGCTTAAAAGAAACTCCAGAGCTTCCAGGCAAAAAGTATTCTCAGGTGAATCATGACATGTAAGGATTGCATGGGTGAAGTGAGGCCCATATAGGTGGACATAAGAATCAGAAGTTCCTGACAATGAATAAATATTGCTCTATCTACTCTATCCAGAGTATACAAAATTTATAAAAAAAATAGATTTTTTAAGGTAAGATTTTTTTTTTTTAATAATATAAGTGGAACAAATTATTTTTGCACATGTCTAGATTTAAATTTGTTCATCAGTTTAGCTGAGTGCTATCTTTGGAAAGATCAAGTCTGATATTCAGAGTTTGAAATAATGACCCATAATCTACTTTATCATTTCCTGACAACATTTTGTGACTTGCTAGTAATTGCAGTCACTGTATCATCTGTCAACTGAATATCTGTACAAATTCCTCTTTTGTACTGGCATAGAGACCAGGCAGACTACCCCAAATCACCAAAAATGGCACAACATATATGCTCTTAGGCAACTAGCTCCATCTAGTACAATTGCACCTTAGGTAAGTCTCATATTGACATCCATTATTTTATATCTCTGTCGTGGTTTGACACAGAAGTGAATTTTTTCTAGGAAGTTGGGTCAAACCAATCAGTGGTCAGGTTTGGATATTGGCACTTGGAGTGACCACTGAAAGTATGGACACGCCTCTGAGAACACAGGGGGTTAAAAGCAAGAACTCCCAGGAGAACTTTTTCTTTTAGTTCCGGTCGTCAGAGAGCGCAGACTCTCCCCTGCCCAGCCGTCGGCTGGGTGGGGGAGGGGAAGCCACGCAGCCTTGTCTAGGTAGGCCGAGGGGCTGAGGGTCTGGAACCGAGCCAGCTCCTGTGGACGGAAGGGTGGAAAGAAGTGGAGATGCCTTTGCTCCCCCCCCACCCCCCCCAAGAGGGAAAGAGAAAGAGAGCCTGGCGGCACCTGGAAATTTGCCGGCAGAGGAGAAGGAGAAGGGGGGGGAATGTCCAGCGTGGGAGATGGAACACCAGACCGAGATATCAGCCGTCCAGAGAATCTGAACATTTAACCCTTTCCAGGAAATGAGGGCTTTTTTAAAAGTATTACTCCTCCTTAATTTGTAGTAGAAGAGAGATAGTCCGGGACTGGAGATGTTAGAAGAAAAAATATTTAGGTAGGAGGAGATGATGAAGTAGCTTTTGGTTGGACTTTTCTTGTTGCCATAGACTGAACCAAAATCTCCTGCAATAGAGACTGCATTTTAGGGGGATGCAGTGGTGACCCAGGGAGGCCTGTTTCAGCTTCGAACAGCACAAGAATAGCGAGAAACGAAGAAAGCTGAAGAGGGAATGGTGATACCCTCTGTCTTCGGGAAGAAGATGAGTCCTGTTTTTAGACCCCTCGGCCCCAGGGGAAAATGGGGGGGACTGTAGTCCCAGGATGAGAAGCTGAACTGTTGTATCTTTGGGTCCATGGCAAAGCATCCTTAAAGGAGCCCTATGAGCAGTCTGTCCATGCACGGTGGTGAGAGCACTGTGACATGGAATAGAGAGTGTCACACTGGCAGATTTTTTTTTTTCCGGGCGGTTGCCATGTGTGACAGGGAAACACAGGGAAGCAGCTGTGTTTCCTAAGAGGTCTGTGGTGCAAGAGAGACTTCTCTCTCCCTTGATAGTTTAAGTATAAATTACCTGAAGGGTAGTAATTTAATCAAGAATCCCAGGTGATGTTTCATGGCTGAGTGTTTTTAGAAATTAGGAAGAAGAGGGGTGTTTTAAAAGGTCTTCATCCTAGATTTAGTTTATGTGTTTTCTGTATTAGTAGTAGTTTAATCAAGTTTTTTTCCTTTGTTATTAAGCTTGGGCCTGCTCTACTCTGTTTCTGATAACATCTCACAGCATTTATTTAAGGAAAGTGCATTTTCATAGGGACGCTGGCATTGCGCCAGTGTCCAACCATGACAATCTCTAAATTTAAAATTATATTAATATGGAGGAAAAGTTTTACCTGGAAATCTGATATCTATCCAATTTAAATGCTTCAGGTATGATTTTTTTGCTGTTGTTGTTTTGTTAGGGTTTTTTTTATATAAAATTATTTTTCAAAGCAAATCATATTTTCTTTTTGTATTATAGAAAAGCTAGAAATTATTGATTCATCTCTGCTCCTCAGCTATTTTGCATACTTCATATGCAATAGTAAAAGCTTTCCAGAGTAATGACCTTTAGTTTACAGTTCTTCCAGGTATAAAAATAAAAACATTTGAAATAATATTTAATATGAAAGAGTGTTGGATTCAACTAAGTTCCTTGAAAGTGATATAGACTATGTGACACCTTTAAGTCAGAGTACAGAAGTGAAATACCCAGTGGTGATGCTGAAGTATATTTCTGAACTATTTTATTACTTCTAAGAACACAACAAGGATTCTCTCAGGTTTGTTTATAAGGATACATTGTAGAGAAAATAATATAAAAGAATAAATAGATGAAGGTGTGACCATGCTTTTAACAGTTATCTAAGAAATGAAATTTGGACTAAAAATATAGGCTGCATACTATTTATAACAAAGGATCATCATTAAAATAACTGTCAACAACCCTTCTTACTGAAGATATGGAGGAGATAGGAACAAGATTACTGAAAAGAGAAAAACTAAATTAACCCTTTAACTATAATAGCATTCTTTAGTCCATTTGCTTTTTGTTTTCAAAGAAAAGCAATTATAAACGTACTGCATCTGGCTGGGATGGAGCTAGCTTCATGGGAGTCAGTATAGTTCTCTGGTTTTGGACATGTGTCTGCAAAATTGAAAGTTGATAATACACTAATGTTTTGGCTATTGCATTATTCTTGCTCAAGGCTTTATATTATTTTCAGAGAGAAGGCTGGGGATGGGCAAGTTAGGAGGGGGCAGAGCTAGGACTTTAACATGAATTGTCCAAAGGGATGTTCCATAACATATGATGCCTTGTTCAGCAATAAAACCTAAAGCAGAGAAAGAAGAGGAAGTAGGGAGCAGGGTATTGTCTCCCTAGGTGGCCATTGCTCAAAGACTGGCTGGGCATCAGTCTGAGGAATTGCCTGATATTTCCTTCTTCTTTTTTTTTTTTTTTATTTTTTACTTTCCTTCATCCATTAACTGTCTTTGCATTAACTTATCAACTCAAAAATTTTCTCATATACTCCGCAGGATGCAGTGAGCAAGGAGCTGTATGGCTGCTTGATTGGCTTGTGTTAACCCAACACAATGAGGATAATATTTAATTTTACAAACAATAATTATTAAAAGTTTTACCAATTGTTTTCTGTTTGGAAAAAAAAAAAAAAAAAACTAGCAACATGCATATATGCATATATATTGCATATATGCAATATGCATATATGTTGCTATATCTATGTGTGTATGCATATATAAATATATATTTTTTCCTATTACTGTTTCCTAGAAATTAATTCCTCTTATTTCCCACAAAACTTAGAATGAAAAATGTTGTTTCAAATACTGGCACATACTTCTCTTTCATATTTGATGATGCCTAGTACAAAATTTAGACTGATGAATTTTACACTAAATCTTACTTTTGAGACGCTGATAATCTGTACAATAAGAGGCAAACTCAGCTGGTTAAGATTAAGTTAATGACACACTTGTGATTTGGGCTGGTGTAGAGTAAATTCTCTTCACAGTGGTTAGAATGGGCTGTGATTTTGATTTGTGCTGAGCATGAGGTTAACAATATAGAGCTGCTATTGTTATTGCTGAGCAGGGCTTGCACAGAGCCAAGGCCTTTTCTGCTTTCCACGCTGTCGCGCTGGTGAGGAAGTTGGGTTGTGTGGGAGGTTGGGGCAGCCAGGCCAGGAGACCCAAACCAATCAAAGGGATATTCCAGACCATATGACATCATGCTCAGTATATAAAGCTGAGGAGAAGAAGGAGTAAATGTGTGGGACCTTTGGAGTGATGGCATTTGTTTTTTCAAGCATCGTTACATGTGATGCGGCTCAGCTCTCCTGGAGAAGGCTGAACACCTGGGACTTCAGGTGTATTTAGAGAACTGAATGTCATGTTCTCACTCAGAGAACAGCAGTGAATAAAGGCATCTCTGATTTCAGTGAGATTGGGATTTCAATCCCATCATTACAGCCAGTGTTTTACATTCAGATAGAGATATTTTGTATTTTCCTAAAAAACAGTAATAAAAGCTTTACAGTCAAATTGCGAGACTTTATATTTTGTTGAATGTGAGTTGACCTACTGACACTTGAAGGACTTCTTTCATGTTTACATGCTGTTTTAAACAAAGTAAAATTCTTTAGACCGTGTTTTACACATGCTGTGCTTTTACCTATTAATTTTTAGAATTTCTGAAAGCAGATCATCTGTGTTTTCTGCCTATATCTTTTCTGCTTCACACTGTCTTGTTGCCATGGAGTCTCTGTTCTGCACTAGGAAAATAAATTATTGTTTAAAAGAGAAGGTGCTTGTCAAAGTACACAGCAAAATTAACCACATATCTAATATCATTAGATCAGAAAACTTTAAAGCAAAAGAGAGGAGTTTTTAAAATTATTTACGGTGTTAATCTAAAAGCTGGACTTTGTCATTAACTAAATAATTTCATTCACATGTTTCCCATACTGGATACCTGGGCACCCTCTGCAGTAATACAAACATTCTCAGGCTTTGGTATTAATGTTCAATGGAATTAGGTTAAGGATTTCAATGTGTTTAATCTGCATTGACAATATAGGTGTATCAACCATGAATCAGAGAGAATGAAAAACATGTTGTTCAGAGAAAAACTTTGTAGAGCAACATGCATGACCAAGATAAGAGCAAGCAGAGGAATTATTTCTCTAATTGGCCAAGAAGGTTGAAGTTAAATATATGAGAATGCCTAGGATGACTTCAGATCTCTGTAGAATAGCAGGGGACAACTGAAAATGGTAGTTTTGGAATCTGTAACCCATATTTCAAATGCCCAAGCAGTTTATTTTGGAGGCCACCTCTCTCCAAAGTGACACAGTCAAAATTAATTTAGGTCATATGTGTGCAGATAATCTTACATGGACTGAAAACAGCTACAAGTCAGTAGCAAAGGGATAGCAATATCTCTACTTACAGAACAAATCGTGGTTCCCTGGGATACCTACAAGGATGTAATGGTAAGGGCTACGCTTAGCTAATGGGAATCATATAATATCATATCCTTAATTTCAAGAAGCTGACATTAATAAGATCAAAATGCTAACTCATATTAAAAGTAGAGACTTATTATATTGGACAACAACTATAGTGAAGTTACAAAGTAAAATTTCAGGGCATTAGTTTGGGTTGGTTTTGTTTTTTGGGTTTTTTTTTCTATTTTTTTTTTTATTTAAAGGCTATGAAAATTGCTAATGACAGCAGCAAGTATTAGATCTTAACTCAAAATTATATTCATCATAGTCAAAAAACATATTTTTAAACTTCTATAAAGCAAAAATCATCAAATTTCATCCATAGTAACTTACCTTTATTATACTAAATTGAATGGTTTATTTTGTTGCTTTCATCAATTGCCTTTTATTAAATATTTATGTTTCAGTGATTCTCTAACCAATATAACTAAAGTTGTAGATTCCTAAAAGCTTAAATAGCATATCATAAATAAGAAATATTTAAAAGAATGAGAAGGCGGCACAGTTACTTAGATGTTAATGATGTCCCCAAGATACTTGGGTCAGGTAAAATTTTAAGGAAAGAAAATGAATTATTACCTGAAATTTTAACAAAAGAGTCACTATTCATCTTGAACCAATTTAGTGATACAGAAATTAGAATGAAAAAGGAAAGAAATCTGAAGACCAGTGAAAAAAGTGTAAAGGAATGCAAAGTAAGGGTAGACTCTCTACTAGATATGAACCAAAACCTTGTATAGATTAAAAAATGTATAGAAAAATTAGCTAAATAGTATGCTATTCATTCTGCTTATTCATTTTATCTTGTATTAAATGTAATGCTCTTTGAAATCTGTTATTTGCCTTGTACTGTTCTATTGGCAAAGGAATTCAGTAATTGGTGTATACTTCTTTGCAAAACATATATAGTATTTTGATATTTTTTGGAGAAAAACACACAACATAGTTGATTAATATTCATGTTAACATTTACAGCCACAAAGGGAATGAACAGCAGAAGAGAGACAGACTATAACTGAGTAAACCAGCATTTTAATATTCTTTCCCAGTGACTAAGTATATACCACTAAACTTATGATTGTAGTGCCAGAGCAAAAGGATAAGTGATTCAAAAGTCAAGTTGTAATTGAGTTTTAAGGGTTTTTTTACCATGTAGAATTCAAAGCAGAGTTTCATATACTACGTGACACTTCAGAAAAGTTGAAATTTTGTCAGCTATTAGATCAGCCTGGTAATTAAGATTCAATTTGAGCCCTACATTAGGGAATCTCATGGAATTTTTTTACTAAAATGAAGCTGCTTCAAGGCAGAACAAAATTAGAATGTCTCAAATCACTTGTAAACGTTGGGAATCTAAATTGTGAAATACCATTATAATTAAGAACTGCTGGTGACATGCTTGCTGGTGCATTCATCAATTCCATTTCCTCATGACTGACTTAGTATACTCACTTAATTACAAGTCCTGACTTTTTTTTTTTTTTTTTTTTCACTTCCTAGGGGCACTATGAAGACATGGAGCATTAGGGAAGCATCAGTAATATTAAACATTCAAATAAATCTTTATTTCTGTTTTTTGAAGTAACTCTTTGTTGGAAGATATATTTCCAAAATCTGGAAAGACATGGACTCAGTTTTTTATTGGCTTGATCCTTCTACTTATTGTTTTATCTGTCAAAGCATACTCAATATTATCAATATTATGGCAGTGTCTTTTAGTTTGCTTATGACTGATATTCTTTGAAATTATTATAGAAAATAGTATCTTCTATGAATCAATTAGAAAAATTCTTGTTTAAACTCAATCTGTCAGTTAATATTCACAGGCTACTGAGATAATGAAAGAAGTAGCCCTCAGAAGTAGCCTTCAGAGAAAGATACCTACTTCCTTGTAGGAAAAACAGACTATTACAATTCTCAAAAAGATATCTTCTTATTTGCTTTAACAATTTGAGTGCAAAAGATTCAGGATATAAAAACAAGATGGGATAAAAATCAAGCTGTTGCCTTTGTGTTGCAGAAAGCACTATTAAAAATATTACTTTTTTAAACTTCCAATTATGATTTCCTTATTCCATCTTAAAAATAAAAGTTATACATTGTACTTTGCAAAAAGCAGATCACAGACACACACAAAATCCCCAAACAGAAAATAAAATTTACTGAGCACTTCAAGAAACATCGCCGGTGTTTGTGTCTAGCTGGCAACCCATACAGTTCAATTATGCGTGCTTATAATGATGTTGATACATAATCCAGCTCTCCCATTTTAATAAAATAATTGTAGTGAATAACTATAAAATCAAAATAGAATAAGACATTAATTTTTAAATGAAATTACAATATTAAAAAACCCTATAAATCAATATGAGGCATATTTTTCCCTCAAAATTCGGATTTGAAATCTTTGTAATTTTTGGACTGTGAAATTTTGCATTTACCGCAGTGCTTAGCAATTACAATTCCTAAAATTTTGTGCAAGTTCCACTCTTTTGTATAGTTCCACTCTTCACTGGAACTGTACTTGGTATTCATGAAATGTCAGAATTAAACACAAGTAAATTAGTTTTGTGCCCTCTGACATTTATATTATTGTTTGATTTTTAATTGCATAACTCCACACTCATTTTTATGCACACTCAAGCTACATGCATTGAATGAAAATTTCTTTGCATTTTCCTTTTTTTTTCTTCTGAGAGATCTCCAAGGCTTATTCCTTAGATGTCATCCAAATTATTAATTAAATGTAAAATCATTAATCTTCAAATAATTAATATCTTTTGAGAATGTATTAAGGTGCTCTGACCACCATAATCTGAATGCTGAAGTGATCTTGGCAACATATTTGTGAAACTAAGTAGAATTACAGTCATCATCTGTCAGATAAGAGGTTTAGAGAGTGTGAAGCAAAAGGTATTAAATACCCACTTATCTCAGTGCCAAATTCAAAGCAGAGAAGCTCTGATATTTTTTTCTGGCAGAATTTTCACATAGAAAGTCACATGTTCAAAATACAACACCAATTAAATTTGGTAACAGTTGTGAACTACTCTCATATTTGTAAATGGAGAGTAAATGTAAAGTCTTGGAGTCTTCTACTGAATATTCTCAACATAAAGACAATAAAATTATTATTTATGAAGATGTTGATTCATCAGCCTCAGAAAAGAACAAAACATTTTGTTTAACAAAATGTGTTTATATTACATTTTTCAAAATCAGTCTCCTTTAAAAGAAGGATAGTCTTTTTTTCCCTAATACTTGTTTCCTTCATTTTTACTACAAAAATCTGGGAGAGAAGAAATAAAAGTATTACAGAAACGGGAGTAACTAAGTACATAAATGTGATACATTTCAGGATCATTATTCATCCTATTCATTATTGACATGAGAATCATGTGAAAATATTGCCATTTGATCATAACATTAAAAACTGAGCTTGAGAATATGTATTATCTTTTATAGCCTAGAAATCCAAGTAGGATGGGATTGAACCTAGAAGTATTATTCCTGTCAATTTATTATTATTGTCACCAATGTAATTTATATTATGTGCCTTCAATTTTGTTTACAGAATCACAGAACAGTTGAGGATGGAAAAAGCTTCCTGCTCAAGCGCAGTCACCTACAGCAGGCTGCCCAAGACCATATCCAGAGAGCTTTTGAACATCTCCAAGGAGAAAACTTCACAGTCTCCCTGAGACACTTGTTTCCATGCTGAATTACAGTCACAGTAAAGTGTTTCCTGATGTTCAGAGGGAGCCTCCTGTGTTTCAGTTTGTGCCCACTGCCTCTGGTCCTGTCACTGTGCATCACTGAAATCATGGCTCCATCGTCTTTGCACCTTCCCTTCAGCTAATTACACATATTTATAGGATTACCCATGAGCCTTCTCCAGGCTAAAGAGTCTCAGCTCTTTCATGCTTTCCTCATACTCTTTGCTCTTAATAATTTTTGTGGCTCTCATCTAGACTCTCTTCAATATAATAATTTCCCTTCTGTACTGAGGAGCCCAGACATGGTCCTCCAGGTGTGGCCTCATCAGTGCTGAAGAGAGGGGAAGAATCACTTCCCATGCCCTGATTGGAGTGCTTTACTGTGATAATTGCAATTGGAATTTGTTTGGAAAGGAATGATCACAGGATCAAGGAGCCATTTTATAGATATTTGTTTTTTTGGATTTTGGAGATGTTTTGTTTTATTTTTTTATTCTGTGAAACTAAGCACACAAAGAGCAAATATTTTATTTAATTTGAAGTGATATTCAGTTTATACAAGAATTTTTACAAGATCTGGAGCAGAGACAGCAGCTCAAAAGAAGAGAAACAAAATATCCTAACATAACTTAGGTATGAAGATTTAAGACTTTTATTTTTAATCAGGAAAGTAACAATTGCATTATTTTTGTAAGGATATTCCAGAAAATAAATTGCTTTTAGCAGTATTTAATCACACTGGTATCCTATAGGGAAATGCACAAAAAAGTTAAAAACTGAAAGTAATTGGATTTTTTTTAAATTTAAATAAGCTATGCCATGTAGCATCTAGCATGAGTTGGGGTTTTTTAACATTAGTTAAAAAGGAATAGACAAAAATAGGGGAGTAATTTAAGGGTAAATGAACTATCCAGAGAACCTTGGAGAAAGGAGGCTGTAAGTCACTCCAACAAGTGGCAGCCCGTTGTTTTGCACAGGAATCTTGATGAGCATATCTCTACACAGTCCTAGACCTGACCCCAAGAGAGACACTAGACAAGCTCCCCAACAGGACCAATCCAAGACTGACTTCTGGAAGATATTTAGTCTTCCCACTAACAATTCGGTCCTCAAAATTTACCACAATCATGGGATGAAAACTCTGAAAAAAACTTAATAAAGGGGACTGTGGCAAGCACATTTCTCTCTCTCTCAGGATTTTTTATTGAGGTGCACAGAGAGAAATGAAAGAGAAAACAATTTCTATTTCTACTCCATGTCTTTCTCTTGTAGAATGTATTTAGAGAATTGTTTACCTGGAGTGAGCTCTTGGTTGGATCATGGTAGATTGTTTGGGCCTAAGAGCCAATCGGATCCACCTGTGTCTGGGCTCTGGAGAACAGGGTCATGAGTTGTGAGTTAGTTAGATATGATAGTTAGAGAAAGTAGCATGTAGTATTTAGTATCCTCTTTTATATAGCATATTAATGTATTATAACATAATTATAATAAAGCAATCATTTAGCCTTCTGAAATAGAGTTAGACATCATCATTCTTCCCATTGAGTTCACCGATATCTACAACAGGGGACAATTATATTTTCAAAAAAACTATTATTTTTTTAAAATAATTTGCTTAGCAATCCTGCCATAGTTTTGAACTAAGTATATAAAGATTACTTCAGAAACATATGAAATATTAATTTATTGCATTAAAATTATTTATTTTATTGCATTAAAAACTATCTACATTTATCAGAAAACATAATTGGATTTCCCATCCAAAACTGAAAGATTCTATTCCTCTGTTGTCATAAATTAGTGCAAAATGCTCTTCATTGAATGAATCTTGATCCACCAAGTTTTCGACCTGAAGCTACAGTAATATCCAGATACTTGATGATGTGTGGGATCTTAGGAAACATTTTTTAAAATTTATCTGTATGTGCTTAGTCATGATAGTGAGTGCTTCTCACTATCATAAGGAATGTATCTGCCAGAACCATTTCACTGGGATAAATTGTAATAAGGTGGTCTTGCCCATTACAATTAAAGGTGTCCCAATCATGTTTCAAGTAACAAACAGCCCATACCTGGTTTTCTGTGACACAATGGAAACTAGGAAATTGTTCTGTCAATTACAATTAGAAGGGTGAGTACCATGGTGAAAGGTCACTTAGCCTTTGGCTGAATTGAATGAGTTTCAAGAAGATGCTTTTAACACTACATAATATGAATGCAACAAAACAGTAGACCCTGGTCTCAAAGTACTAACGGTGTCTATCAGTGCTTTGAATTATATTCTTTTTTTGTCTTTTCTTCAGATACAAACTTAAGAAACATAAATACTATACTGAAATTTTTAAATTCAGTTCCTATAACCCAGTAAAAAAATTAAAATGGCAGCCTCAAAAGTCATTCAAATGTTCAATTACTAGTGGTCAGATTACAACAAATTAAAAAGCTCTCAGCCATATATTATGCTGTATCTTACCTGCTAATGCATTTTAACAAAAGGAAAAATCAATAATTGTCTTAATTTTTATTAAAAATCGTCATGGATTAGATAAGTGATCATAGGCCCCACATGAAACATCTCCATAACCAGAATTTAGGTGAAACTTTCATACATATTAAATAAATTAAGTCTCTGATCTGAGAAACACTTTATTGTCCTTCCAAAATAGCATAAACACGTGCATTTACATATGCACTGGAACATTTAGGATTCAGGCAGGCATTAGAGAATAGCAAAGACAGTGACAAATGCATTAAAAGGCAAATGCCATAATATTCAATTCATTGCACTACAGTCTTGAAAAAATAAACCATTCTTTTAGATCTTTAATCCATTTGTACTGTTTTCAATGCAGACAGTCAAATATGAAAATAAAACCTGGGTTTTCAGAAATTGTTGCTTTACCTTTAGGTTGTTGGTAACAAGGCATTTTTTTAAATTATCTTCAGGGTTTTTTTCTCAAAAGAATTTCTTCTATATTTAGTATATTTAATTCTTTCTATTAATACAATAGATGATTCCAGAGGCCTTCAAAATTACATCTTTCCCAATATTCATAGAATGGTTATGTTTGGAAGGGGTCTTAAAGGTCATCCTATTCCAACCCCATCCTTCTCATGGGCAGGGATGATGTCTACTAGACCATGTAAATCAAAGCTCCATCCAGCCTGCCCTTGAATACCCACAGCCTCTCTGGGCAACTTGTTCTGGTGCCTCACCACTCTCATAGTAAAAAATTTCTTCCCAATACCTAATCTAAATCTGATGGCTTTCCATTTGAAGGCATTGCCCCTCCTCCTGTCATTATATGCCCTTGTCAAAAGTCCCTCTCCAGATTACCTGTAGGCTCCCTTTAGTTACTGGAAGGCTGCTAGAAGGTCTCACCAAAGCTTTATTCAGGCTGAACAATCCCAAGTCTCTCAGCCTGTCCTCACAGGACAGGTTCTCCAGCTCTGTGACCAACTTAGTGTCCCTCCTCTGGACTCAGTCCAACAGTTCTTCTTATATTGGGGCTGGATGTAATACTTTGTGGGGTCTCACAAGGACAGAGTAGAGGTCAGCTCACTTGACCTGCTGACCAAGCTTCTTTCAATGAAGCCTGTGATATGGTTATTTTTTTCATCTGCAAAACTATATTGCTGTGTCACGTTGACCTTCTCATCAACCACAATACCCAAAGCCCTTCTCTTCAATCAGCCTTCCCTTGCTTTCAATCCATTCTTTACCCAGCCTGTGCCAGCGTTTGAGATTGCCCTGAACCAGGCCTTGTTGAACTTTGTGAGGTTTACATGTGTCTACCTCCCCAGGTCCCTTTGGATGGCATCCCTTTCCTTCAGTATGTCGATCACATTACACAGGCTGGTGTCACCAGCAAACTTGCTAAGGGTGCACCCAATCCCACTGCCATGTCACTGGCAGAAGTGGTCAATAGCAACAGTGTCAACAGCAATCCCTGAGTAACACCACTCATCACTGGTCTCCACTCAGACAGAGAGCTGTTGACCACAACTCTGATAGCAACCAGCCAGCTAACTCCTTATCTGCTGAGTGGTTTATCTGTTAAGTTCATGCCTCTCCAGTTCACACACAAGAACATTATATGGGACAGCATCAAATGTTTTCTACAAGTCCACATAGACAATGTCCATTGCTCATCACTTATCCACCTATGCTATAAACTAGAGGATCTGCTTTGTGATTTTTCCAGATATAGAGGTGAGACTGACAGGCCTGTAGTTCCCCAGGTCTTCCTTTTTTAACTTTTTAAAAACTGAAAGTTGTGCTCCCTCTTTTCTGGTCAGTAGGAACTTCACCAGTCTGCCACAACCTTTCCAATATTGTAGATAGCACCTTAGTCCCTTGAAAAGTGCAAATTTGTTTTTTATTTATGCCTCAACATGTGTTACAGAGGGCATGAAAAATTGCCATTTCTAGACAGCTTTTGAATAGCTCTAAGGAGGGAAACTCAACTATCTGTCTGGGTGTCCTGTGTCAGTACATGGCCTATTTCATGCTAAAATACGTTTTTCCAATTCATACATTATTATCTTTTTTCCTCGCAAAAAATTGCAATCCTGAACTGTATCATGCAGTTCAGAGATTCACTAATGCTTTACTAACACTGACACTGAAGTATCTCAAAATAAATCAAGAGGTAGTGTGAATTTTTTGATCTAATTAAGTCAATTGGAATTTGTCCATGGATTTCAAAAAGGTGAAAAATTTACTGATAGCCTGATTTCTGTAAAATCTTACAGCATTGGACCAATAATGAAAATATCATGAATAAATAGACACAGATGACTTTCATTTAAATTAAGAAATTTAGTATTTCTCACCTATGCAATGTAATACAACAGCATCTGGCTTCTATATACATAACTTTGATGGACTTTTAGAACCAAAAAAATATACAAATGTCATTTTTCCTTAAATAAATGAAGTATTTATTTGAAAATCTATGCTAACAGTAATGATTCAGGTAAATAATGTCAGTGGTTTTTCTCTAGAGTCAAATTGCAGTAGAAAGAGAAAAGGCATCTTACACATTTCCATTCTTAGAACATTAATGCTATTAATTACCCATTATAAAATCATACAGGTCTGGAAGAAACTGTCTCAAGAACACAATATTGATAACTTCTAGTACAACTTTTTTATATGTGCCATATGATTTATTTGATAGTCTTAATATATATAATGGAGAGACTTTAAAGAACCAGAATAAATGGTTTCTTTATTCACTTTTTCAAACTTATTTTCAATTCAGAAAATACTATTTTATTTTGCTATCTGGCTATATAATAACTTTAAATAGCACTATACAGCTAGATCTATTCTGGCTATATTTTATTTGAAACCTGCTGGATTCTTGTCCAACAAAGTAGCCTCAAATTATTTCTTCATATTTGTAACCCACTCATTAAAAAAAAAAAAAAAGGTGTGAAAGAACACCTTGTCCATCAGCAATATGTGAAGGTCTAAGAGTATAATAGAGAAGGTGAGTAACCTATGGCTTTGACAAGTTTATTCAATCACATTCTGTACTTAAGCCCTCATTATCTAAAGTTATTATATGTTGGTTATTATTTCAGCCCTGTTCAATTCTTACTAGAGTAGTTACAAGTCTGGAAAAGTATTATTTTATGGCAGAGATCTTTAGTAGGTCAGATATTAATTAGAGAAGTAAAGAAAATCATACTGAAATACTCTGTGCCATTTTGACCCATCTTCATTGTACTGCAACACTGAGGCGGTCTTTTGAGACACGCTCATTACTATGCTTGCCTCAAATTATTGAACATTCTCTTGAAGAGATGATCTAGTGAGATAGAAATATCTTTTTTTTTTCTTATGAATTTGATGGCCTTCACCTCGCCCTGACCTTTATTTGCCATAACCCTGCTCATGTAATCACCAGCAGCAGCTGTAATTGGGTGCACATGGTCATAGTCATTTCATAGGATTCCAGGTAGATCTGTGTGAGACAAATAATGCAATAGCCAAGGGCTGTTCTAGGCAATTCATCTAACCAGAGTGCTGGTCAAGGGCTGATCCAGGACAAGTATGGAATAAGCTAATATCTGTAGTCAACATGCAAATATGACCATAAATTAATTATCTAACTACATAAGTAGTGGACAGCCCAGACTGTTGAGTCTCTAGTACAGAAATGGGCAGCACATCAGGATCTCCCCTTGAGAAAGGACATATCTCAATGTTACTATTTGAGGATGAGAGACTTCCTTTTGCTGACATACTAGGTAAGTGAATGGGATTGAATGCACTCAAACTTTGAAAGCTTAGATAAAAGGATTGATTATAACATAAAGAGTCGAACAAGTCTGGGACTAAGTATTGATCCAGACACATGGATCACATCCTATGAGAAGGTGTAAGGGATGCCTTTCTGAACCTCATGGCTCCCTCAGGATGCTGTCCCTGAGAGGTTTGTCTGACCCTGCCCTGTATCCAGTAAATACAGTGAGTGTACCCAGCCACCTAACCCTGTTAAATGACTGTCACATTTACTATTGAACTTTGTTAAATTGGTGGTTTTTAATCAATAAACATATTGTAACTGCCCTGTTCAAAGTGAAGTGGGTCACTCCATCCACAACAAAGAGGCATCTTATTAAAAGCCTTATAGCACAAAGATACTGACCTATATATTTTTCAAAGTTGGGGAGAGAACAGAAATCTAGTCATACAAGGAACACAGACAGAAGGTCTTTTAAGGAGAACAGTAAGTTGTCAGCATTGATGCTTGGCAGCAGTTGATGGTGGATGGGAACTGACTGTCACCGTCATTTCATCATCCTACTGTAAAACTTTCATACCTTCTCTCTGCAAGTTCTCACAGACAGCTCCTCAAAACACTGATTCCTTTTCTCTTTCTTCTGCATGGCCAGCTGACATCTTCCTGTCCCTAGCATGACCACTTAACCCTTTCTGTCCCTAGCATAACCACCTGACCCTTACTCCTCACAGCACAGCCAACTGACTCCAACTCTCCTCTCAGTCAGTTAATCCACTATTTTATAACACCCATCCTTATTGGACACAGCTGTGCCCTATTAAGGGGAAGGTTCCTACTCTTTGGTAATTAGCACAGCTGCAGCTCCTCAGGGGCGAGATTGCCTTCAGCACTATCTCTATGCTCTTACAATCCATCCTCCCACAGAAAGTGCCTAGTACTATGCGTGTTCCTTTGTTTTCACTTATGACTTTCTTCTTTCTCAGTAAATGAACTTGCACTAGATGACAAAAATTAATTGTATCTGATAAATAGACAATGGATTTTACTCAAAGCTAGATTCAAAAACTCATTCAGGTGTCTCCACCAGTAAGAGAAAGAACCAAGTGATGCTGATGAACAAAAACCCTCAAACAAAGAAAAACCCATAGAGTCTTTTAGGGAGTCTTAGGGTTCGTTTTTTTTGAGGGTTGTTTTTTTTTAAGCTATGCATGAATGATTTGTTTTCGGTTTTAAAAATATAATTTTAATAAGACAAATGAAGTACTTTTAGTGACAAGTAAGTAAATCAAACTACTACCTATGTTCAGTTCACATCTGAATAGAGAAAGCAAGTTAAATTATACTCAAACCATCTAACTATAAAAAACACCCTGGAAATTGATGTAGAAATACTTTATTTACTGTTATAGAAGTTACTGAAAGAATCACTATCAATGTATGGATAGCTCTCAATAGAGCTCTAGAGACATATATGTTAGCTAAAAAATAAAAACTGTTTGGAGGTAACACCTTAATTTTGATTCTTAAGACCATATACGAACAAGAAACTTGTTCACTGAAAACCGTATTCAGGTGTATTTCTGAACAGTAGCTTCAAATCAAATACCTTAATCTATTACCTTTTGTCCATATTTCTCAAAATACCCTGTTTCAGATAACAAAAAAAACACCAAAAAAAGGACTCTGTGTCAGGAGAAGCTTTGACTCCCCTATCTTTCCTTATTTCTTTCCCATTGGATTGCAACATTCATCTGGATAAGGAAAAAATCCTCAAGGCTGAGCAGACTCTGTGCATCTCTCAAGGCCCAAATTCCAGATATATTCAGAAAGTAGGAGCTGTTCCTTCTAAACCTTCTGGGAACTTCTTCATGTTAGACATGTACGTGTTTTGAGTACCTTTGACATAGGTTGTAAAACATTCATCATGTTGAAGCTATCTATGCCCTATAGATTCAAGGTTCAGGGAATAGAAGAACTTCAAAGAGCACTGCAGCTTCAAACCTGAGTTTAATTAGTTATTTATTAACCCAGATTGATGGATGAGGAAAAAATGAACAAAACCGGAATTATCTTTCACTGTATCTCCTGCTATGAACTGGAGAACTTCTCCACACTCACTTTCCTGACTGTCACTTTCCAGTGGGATCTGCTTCTGATTTGGAAAGGACTGCCATCCAGACAGGAGCCAATGGAAGGAACCTCCAGGACAGCAGACAAACACACTCACTGAATTTCAAGTAGGGCCCCAGTAGAGAGGACAAGAAATTCCCACCACTGTCCTCTTCTGCCTGGTAGTGAGAACCAGAGGGTGCTAGAAGCTTGCTGTGATTGCTGCAGATACATTCTTCGTGAGGAAGATAGTGCTGTCAGTCTTAGGACAAAAAAGAATATTCAAAGCTGAACATAATACGCAGAGAAAAAGGATAAATACTAGATTCTAAATACTAGAATACTCCCTAACTTTTAGGAAAATTTTTCTGAATCAGATCCTTCTGACTACCTTTAAATCATCAAAAGCACTGACAGCTGTTGGTTCTGTACATGCATATGTATACATGTATATACATATATGGACCTTTGTCCACAGCAATGGACACAGCTTACCAACTTTTACACAGAGCTCAAATAAACCAGCTGTGTACAAACTGGTCATCAACATCTCCCTGTGAATAAGTACCAGACATTTCCCTTGTCAGTCTACCATTAGTCCCATTACAAGAAGTCTAGACACTTAAATAAGCTGTAGAAGTTTCAGACAACTAATGGTTCTCTGTCCCCAGGCATTTGGCACGTAGCTATATCCTTCTGTTCAGTTTAGTTCCAAGTTCCTTTGGCAGATACCTTTCATAGCATACAATGAGAGCACAACCACAAAGGAAGCTGAGGTGCAGTAAGACAACTGATGAATAGTATGAAAAATTCAAGTAATGTGAATAACTGGGACCAGAGTGGAGCCATCTGAGAGTTCATAGAGAACTAAAATTCAAAGTATCAGCATCATGGGTGAACTATGCCTTTTTAAAATACAGCTTCTTCTTCATGCAGTGGAGTCCCTAAAGAATTTCTGTCTATAAAAGAGAAGCCAAAGAAAGAAACATGAATTAGAGTTTGGACAGTTTCTACACAATTCCCTGGAAACCCAATGCTTGATTTAAAGTCAAAGTAAGGTTGCTCCAGTTTTGTGTTCAGATTTTCACTTTTATTCAACCAAGATACTTGAGAGCAGAAAGTATGGCATAACTACAAATTAGGTAGCTATGTGAAATGCGCAGCATGTTTATGTGATTTTGTGAACTTAGTTGCATGTGTATCTTACCAAAGTTATTTTTGCTATTGTCAGATTTATAATAATTATTTTACATCTAGTCCTGACTGCTCCTTTTATACCAGAGTTAATTTCCATATACAAGTTTTTCATTTGAACTCACCTTTAGAATCAAGCAGAATTTAATATTGACCTGTAAAACCTTCATTTTTGGAGGTCTTTGCCAAGAAACAGCCTCCCATTCCTAAGCATTTGGCAACGGGGAGAAAATAAAATAATGAATTACAAATTACAGTTTAAAAACGAAATAGATAAGTGCAAAACATGTTGTAGGTATCTGATAACTCTAGAATTTGTATAAGCATTCAGTTACCTCTAGGCTGTAGAAGTGTTAACAAGGGTTGAAAAGCATTTTAAGAAATCTGGACACCTAACATGTTTCTATGCCTATAAGTGAATATACTGTCTAAGTTCTCCACATAATGCCTGAATAGAGTTATGCATCTAAGAAAAGCATCTGGCTACAGTCAGAAAAAAAAAAGTCACCTAAATCAGGACACGTGGAGGAAAAATGAGTATTTCAGGTCCAGCTATAATTTCTTTACATGAGCACAACTTTTAGGATGACATATATACTTGTCTGGTCCCATAAAGACACAGTAGTTACCTTTTTTTTTTTTAAGTGAATTAAATGCAAGTGCAATTGCATGAAGTCAGAGTTCTTGAAATCTGAATGCTACAATCCAAATGTATACATCTGTATTTGCTGGCAGCTACTTTATTTTTAGAGCTTAAAACATATTTTAGGACACATGAAAAATCTACTTAATTGAGTTTAGTTTCTGTAACAAATTATTATTTTTTAACATACACATATTCATTGGAGATGTTTAAATACAAGTCACTTCTTGAACATAATTTGTTTGAATTTTTGTTGACACAATACTGAACTCTTAATTTTGGTTTCATTAAATTACCCAATAATATTCACCTTCCTCTCCTCCTCCTGCTTTTTTTGTTGTTTTGGGCTTTTTTTAATGCAACCCCTTCAAGACAAAGTTATTTAAAATATATACCAACAAACAGAAAAATTTAAGTATTCTGAAAATTTAGATGAACATGCATTTTTAAGAGCTTTTTTTCTCTTACTTGAACCAGTGGTTTTCATAGTCCTGTGAAAAGCATGTATTTTTTTTCTGGCATAGGAAGAAGAAAGAAATTGAAATGGGTGAGAAGATTCATTGACTGTTGGCTTAGGCATCTTAAGTGGTTTGTTTCTTTAAGTGAAACCTGATTCGAGACAGATTTGAGGCTAAGGAGAAAGAAAAGAGAAGGAAAAGGGAATTAGGAAAGAGGCAATAGAGAGGAAATAGAGGGCAGGGAGAAGCAGAGACAGGAAGGAGACTGAAGATCCTGGGAAAATCTTTCCTGGCTAATAGTAGACTGAATTCAAAAGGAACTGTCTGCCTTATCAAAGAGACAGTAACTAATTTTGCCAGGGGCAGTGTTTTGTTCTTGTTGGCTCATTTTTGCAATAAGTTGGCTTGATAATTCATGTCAGATTTTCTTGCATATTATAGTGAGAGTATAGTAAACGTGAAAAAACAGAACATATTCTGTCCTGTGAAACACTCCGTAAGAAGTGTTTTATTCTATACCACTGACCACTGAATGAAGACTTAGAAATAAGCTCCTTCCTCATAGGCTGCAGGTGCTCTGTTTTCAGTGCTGTTCCTCAAAACCAATTAAAAATGCATCCTTGTATCAAGGTGAGGTGTAAGGCTCAAAAAAACTCACTCAACAAGAATTTTTAAAGGGCTTATGATTGTTCATGTTAGATGAATAGGAGAAATACCAAAAAGATATCCTCAAGAGATCAAAACAACAAGAAAAACTTTAATGACAATTTTAGAAAAACAGAGAACCATGGCAAAAGTGTTACACAGAACACTTCTCAAAGTATTACCTTGACCCAATTAGCAATTTAGCAAACTCTAAGCCCATTCAACTTTAAGTCATTCAAAAAATATGAGAAAAGAAATTGAGAAAAAGAAAGAGAGATGCAAAAGATATAGAAAAGGACACACATAGCTTCCAGCTCCTGGATTTCAGGAGTGTACAGCTGATAGCAAATTACAAGAGAATAGAAGATCAAGACACATACTCACCTCGTGTTCAGAATTAAATACCCCTCATCTTTCCTGGGCCCATCCCCCAGGTGGGATTTCTGGTCATTTGGCTACTCAGGAGCTGGGTGAAGTACTCCTGGGGCAGGTGTGAAGCATTGCCTCTGGTGTGACAGGAATTGGCAACCACTCCCAGGCTGGGATACAGACTCTAGGGACTGGCTATGTGAGGCAGGGCACTTCCTCACCCAAGGCCCAGCCTGACGTTTGCACCACACATATGCACCCCAAAATGTCTTCAGACATCAATATCTCCAGCGTCTCATATTAGGAAATTTGGATCTATACCTAATGTCCTAAACAGGCACAGAATCCTAGGATTTTAATTTCTCTGGTGAAGTAAATTATTAAAACCAACATGTGTTTGGGAGTGTTCAAACAGCTAATGTAATACAACAGTTGCATTTTGCCTATTTATCACCCCAGGAACAAAGTTTAAAAAGAAGTAATAAAAAAATTTCAGACAAACATTTCTACATCAAAGCCAGAAACCTTAGACAAACATTTTTTTAAAAAACAAAACAATATTATATTTGCTTATCTAATCAAAATGAGAAGATAATGGAAATTTTTGAGGAATTTTATGGTAACCTTTTTTAAGGGTAATTAAATAGACTTGTATTGAATTTTCTCTTTTTTAATTATTACTAAGAAACACATTTAACAGTCCTACCACTGTAAAAGGTTCTTCAAGAAGTCTACAAAGATGTGCCATAAGCTGAATCTCTGTATACACTTGCACCAGCACAAATCCTGTGAGCATCAAAGAGATACTTTAGCTTGGCTTTGGGTCCATTCCCCGGTCAAGAGCCGTGTCCAAAAATTACATGAGCACATTGCCTTTGAACAAGTTATTCAGACATCAGTTTAATTTATAACAACCACAGAAGCAATAAAGTCCTTTGTATTACAAGAATAAAATAACTTTTTAACTGTTATCTGAAGTACTACCTTGTCTAAGGATAGTACTATAAAAAACAGTGAGATTTGAAATAATAATAAAAAAATCTTTATTTTAAATGTAGTGTATTGCAAGTAAAAGCTGCAAAACCTTGGGGGGAAATAATATTACTAGTCTTGAAAAATAGCTAGGATTTTCTTTTGCATTTGTTAATTTTTGTCATCATGAATAGCAAAAAATGATATCAATACATTTGTAAATAACTGGAAAACTGGTCTAGTTAGAGATTGCTCTGGTATTAGAGATAAACCAAATGCTAAGAATAAAAATATTTTCTTAGGTCTTTTTACAGAGTTTTATGCATGATGCAATTGTTTAGTTAGCACACTAAGAGTCAAAGGTAGTGGAGCTGAACTGTTTTCTTCCCTTGACTGTTGTATTGTGTTTTTATATTTCTGTGACAGTTCTGTAATGGTTTGCCCCTTCACCCCCCATTTTCTCCCAGTGGTTCCACCCTGGGCTTTCCCACCTTTCCCTCAATGCCAATCTCCCTGAAAGTGCTCAGTCATTCCCCTGTCCCCTCCCTGGTACCTTGTCCATCACTCGGCTCCCCATCCCACTCTCCCAGAATCTTCCACCTTGAGCATCGAGTGAGTGGACAAGGGCCAGGGGCCCCTCCCTTGAACTTTCCCCATTGGTTTATGTATCTGTCTGTCCTTCCGCCTTCCACTCCCCCAGATCCCCCAACTGGGTGGTGGGCATCCCTTCCCCCTTGTTACCGCCCCAGTATTTGAGCTGTTGCAAAAGCCTCGAGGGCACTTTCAGCTGTCGGATACAATGGCATTCGGAGCTCCTCGGAGCTCAGATTAAACCTGAGACTGTTTCCCCAGCCTTGAGTCAATTCCCTCATTACCTCCTCGGATGCCGCCTCTCCTCCATACAAGGCAGACAGCGTAGCACTCTGTCTTAGCCGCTCCCTGACTCTCCTCAAGATACAGGGGAGTGTCCCCTGCAGCTGACCATGCCTCTGCTGGGCAGGCAAAGACAGGGACCTTCAGGGTGGGCACAGCAGCACTTGACTACCTATTTTTCATTAGGAACTCAATATCATCTATTACATATATGATTTTGTTGGGATTTTTTTCCCTGAATTAATATGACAAATACTAACTAAATCTAGTATTTCATAAAACAAGCTAGTCCCTTGAAGTACAATAGATGAATTAAGCTTATTTTACATCCTAGGTCCATATCAATATATTCCTCTATATTTTCCCAGACACACATTTATTCATTCTTCTCTCTGTTTAAAAAATTCTATTCAGAGGCCAGAGTTTCAATAGCCACCTTTTTATTTTTTTTATTTTTTTTTCAAAATGTACAGGAGCATTAATTGTATCAGCTTCTTCTTGTAAGTTTGTAAATAGAAGCTTGATTTCCCAAAAGCCTATTTTTGCTTTAATATATTTCAGAGAAAAAAAAAATGAGAAAGAATACTGTTCTGCACGTTTGAGTTGCTGGTTTAAATAAAGGATAAATTTATGTCTATCTTTGAAAGGCTTCATACTGTGGCATTGGAAAAACTACTGTGAACCTCTTGAAAACCAGCACACATCTGAGATTACTGTAGGTCACTAGCACCATTTGGGTCACCTCAGGATTGAGCTACAGACGTTTTAAATACTGTCACTTTTCATCATTTATATTTTAATGGTCAGACACTGCTGATGCATTTTGATGCTAGAGGGTGAAAAAGTCTATTTTGAAATACCAGCCATGTAAAGTTGAAAAGCTTCCCCAGCACAATATACACACTCACAGACAGCAGGGGACTTTATCAGAGAGATGTTGAATTAAGCCTGGTTAACTCAGATGAAAGAACCGATCTCTTGAACAGGATGAACACAATTTGTGCTACCAGATTTCCCTCTTATACCCCAGCACTCCACCGATTTAAAGAGGATGTTAAATTAAAGCTATAGCATAGCAGCAGGGAGATGGTTCCAGCAGAGATGGCATTAAAATTAACTTTCTTATAGCAAAAGCTGTTGCATAATAGACTGAGAGGGCAGGGGAGGATGAGGTTGAGGCTGTATTTAGTTCTATGATGTAAGCAATATCTCTGAAATTTATGATAATAATATTTCAATAAAGCTTTAATCAGGTAGTCAAAGTTAAAATGGGCAAATTTTACTGTTGCTACAATGAATAACATAATCTTAGGAAAAGGAAAAAGAAATATGGGGTGTTGATTCTCATCTCAATAGCACCTGCCAGTGCTATTGGTATCCTCTGCTGTTAGGAGAGCCAGTTCCTTCTAATCCTTCAGACTTTTTCTAAATTGTGAGACTTTTCTTCTCCATAGGGGGGGTCTATGTGCAATTCTCCCAGTTAGACAGGCATCTAATAAACTTGCTGGATCATATTAATCCATATTTGAGTGCTTTATTGTCCATACATGAATGTTTCTTTCAGGGCTAAATAGATTCTTGTGGGACATAATGTGCACTCATATTCTGTTCTGGTATGTAACCATCATATAGCCTCATCTGCCCACTCCATTTCTGGAAATAATAAAAAGACAAATATATCATGTTGAGTTAAGACCAGATTAAGTTTAAAATTCATCTGACTCCAGGAGTACTTCCTATTTATGGACAGAGCCTACTTCCTCTCCTAGCATCATAGAATCAGAGAGTAATAAAACCACAGAATTACAGACTCAGACAGTGGCTGAATCTGTAAGAGACCTTTGGAGCACATCTAGTCCAACTCCCCTTGCTCAAACAGAACCACCCACAGCTGGATGTCCTGGACCATGTTAGGGTGTCCTGGATGGTATTCAGATGGCTTTTGAATATCTCCAAGGAGGGACACTCCACAACATCTCTGGGCAACCTCTTCCAGTGCTTCATCACCCTTAGAATTAACTAGCTTGATGTTCAGAGGAAACACCCCTGAAAACACACTGGCTCTATTGCCTTTGCACCCTCCTTCAGGTAATTGGATAAATTAATGAGATTTCCCATGGTCCTTCTCTTTTCCTAGCTAAAAACTCTCAGATCTCTGATTCTTTCCTCGTATTGGAGTTATTGATCCATTAATCATCACTGTAGCCCTATAAGACTATCAATGTCTGATTAATATTTCAGGCAACAAATTAAATTTTTCAGGAGCAATATGTTTATGAATTATACCCATTAGAAGAAATGTTCAAAAATTTAGTCTGATGAGAAAGGTTGATAATAGAAAAGAAACTCAAAGGTTCTCATTTCCTATAACTTTATTTTTGGGACTTTCAGAAATGTATACATATGGATTTAGATTGAAACAGTACTTCTCACTTCTTAAATTAACTTATTTTGCTTTAAAAATTACAGTTTTTGAAAAAAACCCTACTTTTAACCTTGAAGTTTTGAAGTCTTACAGAGGAATCTATAACAGACAGCTTAAAAGTTTAGCAGAAGGATGATCCACACAGTGAACTTCTCCTTTGTTTTCAACATTGTTGATAAATTCAACAGTGCACCATTACTATATTAAGATAATACTGTTTTTCACCAAATAGAGTGCTAGCAGGGATTTGAGCTATTATGATGAAAATCTGTTTACTGCATAACATACAATTAATGCTTTAATCTCATATAAACTCAAAAAAACTTTCTCTAAAACTATTATGTTAATTCTGCTTTTATTGATACATATGCCTCTTTACTGACATCTATACTGATAAATATGCATTCATTAGGAAGAAATATTTTTTGTTTCCTTTCTCAACAGGTTGGAGTTTCCTCTTTAAGAAATGCCTGTAACTTTATTTGAGAAGTTATTAAAATGTATAAGAATCACTGAAAACTCAAAATCACTCTACTTTCCCATGTATAAACTACATTTTAAGTTATCATGGCTTCCTTTTACTGTTTTCAAGGCACTGTGAGAATGTTACTATTTCTTTCTTCATTTGGGAATTAGAGAAAGGTTTTATGATTTCAGACAGGCATTAAATTTTCTGAGAGTTGTTATAGCAATATCTCTGACACAGACATGAGTGGTAATATGCTCCAGTTTTAACTCTGCTGCCTGTGAAGATAAAGAATTTCTTACAGTTTAATGTTGTATAAGAAAAAAAGTCCTTATTATTTAATACTTTATCGTAGTTGCAAATGCCATAGTTTAAGGTCTGCTGGCAGGAAAGCACCATCACTCTTCCAACACTAGAGTGGGGGAGAGCATGGAAAGAGTAAAAGTGAGAAAACTCATGGGTTGTGATTAATAGGCTGAGATTAATAGGTGAATCAAAAGCTGTACACTCAAGCAAACCAAAAAAAGGAATTTATTTACTGCTTCCCACGGGCAGGGAGGTGTTTAGCCTCTCCAGGAAAGCAGGGCTCCATCACATGGTTATTTGGGAAGACAAATGGCATCATTCTGAATATCCTTCCCTTCCTTCTTCACCCAGCTTTCTATGCAGAGCATTTTGACACATGGTATGGAATATCCCTTTGGTCAGTTGGGATCAGCTGTCCCAGCTGCATCCCCTCCCAGCTTCTTGTGCTCTCTCAGTCACCTTGTTGGTGGGTTGGGATAAGAAGCAGGAGAGACCTTGGCTCTGTGTGAGCACTGCACAGCAACAACAAAAATATATCTATATTTTCAACACAGAAAAAGTCCAAAACATAGCCCTATACCAGCTACTATGAAGAAAATTAACTCTATTCAAACCAAAACCAGCACGGTCCTTCAGTGGAAACATGAGAATACTTTAAAACTGACTCAATTTAAAATAGGAGATGAGAAAGAAGGGAAAGACACAGAGTATAAGGAGAACATAGACAATAAAAAAGATTAACTATATTTTAGAGTGAATAGTATCCGCAATGCTGTGGAAGATTAAAAAGCCCATGCAGACTAGGAATTTCGCAGAACACCTATGCTGAAAATATAGATAAAGTTTAAATAATGAAGAGTCAAGATGAGATTAATCTTGTGCTCTGGAAGATAGGTCACCCAGTTATTCCCTAGGCCTATATACAATAGTCCTATGATTGTGACAGCTAACACCAAAACTAATGAATAGATGGGGGTTTTGTGTAATTTTTTTCCTTACAAGGATTTTTTTAAAAGGTAAAAAATAAAATGGATGGTGACTAATGAGGTGTCAAAGAAGATACATTTTTAAAAAATCAAGCAGGTAACTCACTAGATTAGCTAAAAATAAATCAAAAGGATTTACATGATAAAGGCAGGGGCGAAATTCCATGGGGATTGGAGGGATAGTACAGGGTATTGATGGTGGTGGTGACTGGCATATGCCCTTGCCTAAGGTGCCTAAAATGTGTGAATGGTGAATGTGTCTTATGTAGTGTCTTACTGGAAGCATAAAACATATAAATTAGAATTCATCACACCAATGTAATTCCAGTTCAAAAAATCATCAGCAAAAATTTATATACTTAATCTCTTTGAGATTATTACATGTATAATTGGCCATATTTTGAGTATAGTACTGTCCTGGGTAGAGGTAATTTGGCTCTTTTCTATAGATTTCATAGATCAGAAAATACATTATCATCCTATATTCTCTTCAGTATACACAATGAAATTTGATTTTTATTGCCCAGATTTTATTTATTCAGATCTTGGATTTGCTAAATTTCAGTATGTGTTGCAACACCAGCCATTTCTTGGAGTCAAGCAGTAGAAGGAGAGACTGAATTGTGTCAAGACATTTTCAAGTTATCAAAGTTCTGAAGTATCTTAATTGTGGGCTTCCAGATGTCTTTCAGGAGGTGGTTAAGTGACGTCTCATACAGGTTACATGGCTTCTATTTTGTATTACTGAGAATAAAGAGTGTGTTGCAACTGTTTATGAGAATCTTACTATTATGCGTTTTCACAAACAGATTAGATGAACCTAACAGCACCCAGAGTAGAACAGTAAATGCCTAATTGCTAAGGAAGCTCATTCCATAGTTCTCAACCATTCACCATTCCCTCACCATTAAACATCAATCTGGCTGTAATTTGAATCTTCACTTAGCAGAAGATAGAAATAATCCATTACCTTCTACACGTAACCTTCTTAAATTAAAAGGTTTGAAATGACTGAGAAGTGGAGGGGGGAATGAGAGGAGAGGTATTATGTTTTATAAAGTATTCATAACACTTTTATATTTCAGTGAGATCACTGAAATATTATTTTGCTAAATATTAAAATTTAAGCTTTGTTTTGACATTTATAAGATGCTTAAGGCTATGAATAAGTTGATGAACTAAACAGAAAATAAGCTACGCTGTGCTTTGCTGTGCAGGTATAAAAGAGCTGTTTCACTTGGTTTCTTTTGTGCAAACAGCAATTCTGAAGCTTTAATTCCCCATTCAACACCTGGAAGAGCTAGAAGAGTTAACAGATCCCATTTATCATGACTTAGACTATGGTTCACTTAGAGGTGTATCTGTTACTGCAATTATTATGTTATTTAGGATGTTGAAATTTCTGGCATTTTAGGAACTATTGGTTACATTGGTTTTTATTAATTCAATGAAGATCAAAGTTTTCAAGTACTTCTTTCATGCAATTGTGATATTGATGTTTGTCAAGTATTTGAGTATGGGGTTAATCTGTCTTTGTAGTTTATGTATAAACAGGAGCAACATATCTGGAATTTGAAAAGAAGATTATTACAGGATAGATTACATCATTTATCCTTTATTTGAGGTAAAAATATCTTTGAGAAAGAACTTTCCCGTTCTATAAAACTGTCATCAGAATAGCTAAAGGCCAAAATTTACAGTAAAATTCCCTTCAAAAACATAGTTATCCAGCTCTGCAAGCCACATTGAGATTCTGATTCTGTCAAGAGCACTTTCTAATAACACAAACTTATTTTTCTGGTTGCTGCTTGGTAGTTATATGTGAAATTGCCTAGTAGTGAACAATTACAAAGCACGATAAGGCAAAAATTTTGTTTTTCTTTGTTTAAATGAGCTTGTCTGAAATGTCAAAATCACAGTACTACATACACTTCAGGCTGAAGGACTGACTGAAGGCCTCTCTGTGCATGGACTATTTCAGTCTTGGGACTCAACTTACACAGAAGATGATGTTCCAGAATCTAGTACAGTCCTTTGGCTGATTTAGGCAACATCCTGTCCCTTGTGTGCTCCAGTCCAGGAGAAAAGCCTTGAAAAAATAACTGAAAGACAAGAAAATCTCCTTGATGTAACTGATTAATTTTATATATGTCTAGTTTTCATATGAAAATTGCATCTTTTCGGTTTTGCAACTATATTTAAGAATAAGGAAAATTAATTCTACATTACCAATCAAAAGAGATTAAGTAAAAGTCTTTTATTACCGCTACCAAAATGCTGAGGTTTTGCAGAATTTTATTATCCAGTCAAATATTAAATTTTTTACAATAAAAAGAAATAGAAACTCACAAATGGGACAAAGCATATGTCTATGTCAATTTTATTTTATATAACAATTGAAGCTAACAATCTTGAACTATCCCATCTCATTAAACAAGCCAGTTCATTAAACATATCAGTGCTATATTAGAATTTTACAAATTACATTTCTTCTGCTTTTGTGAGAGTTAGAGTAATGTAAGGAGAGGGTTTAAGGAGACTGTAGACATTCTAGAGTTGTGTCTCCAGGGAAAGCTATCCTAAGGAGAAAAGCTACTTTGTGCTTCAATGAAGCCTATCCTCCATTATACAAGAACATTTCCTATTCTCTGGGGTCCCGTGCTGAAAATATTCTGGTGAAATTCATAACATGAGTCTTATTTTTCCATACAGCTTAGGCAGAAAATATCATACATATTCCTCTAGTATCTGGAGCATTAATTATTTGAAGAATCATTCATTAATTATCTTGCTTGATAAATTCAGAGAAAACTTCCCAAATCAGAAAAGAGTTCAACAAAAGTCCAGGTATTGGTTGAGAAACTATTGGTATTTCTTGGGAATTTTTTTTGTATATATATATATATATATATAAATACGTATATATAATATATGTATATTATATGTATATTTATATGCATATATAGAGACAAAATAAATATATACACTTATTTGGATATATCTGTATGTATGTATAATATACACATATATGCATTTATGCATTTAATATATGTTTTTAATGGCAAAAGAATTCACTTAAGTTTCACATATTACAAAGATTTGAGAGATGCTTCTAGTACTTTCCAAACTTTCATCTTCATACATGGAATGGCACTGACTTAATTCTGTGGATTTAGCCCCTACCAGAGCAGATTCAACTTAACTAATTTTAGCTGCTTTAAAATGCAAGTATCTAGTGTCAGCTACTTTCTTACACTTTCTCTATTAGAGGAGAAGAATCATTCATGTAGTTTATTTAATTATTTTTATCTTATCTACTTTAGAATTAAATTAGCTGTCTTCTCTACAGAAAGTTAAGAGCTTAAGTTAGAAAATACATTACTCATAGTTGAAACAAAAGAAATCCAAACAACAAAACCACACAACTATATTGAGACAAATCTTAGCCTGACTTCTGTTCAGTTTAGTCAGGTTTTGATAAATTAGGCAACAGCATACCACCATGGAATTTCTTGAAAGTATAATAAGCAACATGATAAACAATGTCTTTGGATATAAAACACAAATGGCTTTACTTTACAAGTTAAAATAATTTTTTGGGAAGAAATTGCTTCAATTACAAGTACATTTTGTTTTGCATAATGAAGAGAAATAGTTCCTTCAAGGCAACAATGAATATAATCTATTTCAAATAGGAAGTTCAACAGATCTTCATATTAAAATACTTACTTTTTCTATTTACTAAGTGCAGAGAGAAACATCCTCCTAGAAGATATATCTATAAAAGTATAGGTAGTCAGAGGAATATTACTTCCCCAGCATGTGATATTTTTTGATCATGATCTATAATTTGAAGATTTTTTTTTAAATATTAGACATATATTTTTGCTTTGCTTCATAATTCAATATGTAACTAGACCATGAATAAAAATTTGGATGACTAAAAAATATGTGTTAAACTCATGACATAGCCAGTATACTTTAATATAGACCGTTGCTTAATACCTTTCTTTCCTAACACACATATATATAAACATGCTATCCACCAGTTCCAAGAAGACCAGAACAAACTTTGCTTAATTTTAGTGTGAATTACAAATGGCATTTGTTATATAACTACAGAGGCATTAAAACATCCACTGTTCTAAATGCCTATGTGCTATTAAAGGTGACTATTACTTTTCTTTTGTGAGCTGCTGATAACGGTATTATTTTTAAACAACAATTAACATTAGGTACTTAAACTGTCAAATCACACATACTGGTTTTGCTTTTATCCAGAGTTTTCAGGCAGAAATTCATTATTGACTGATGATAATGCTCTGACACTATGAAAATAGCTATTAAATAATCCATTTACTACCAAATTAATTTTGCAGTTTTAGATTGATAATAGCAGTTGATATTAAAAATAGCAGATATAAGTGCACTCCTCACACAAACAAGAAGACTCAGGATATTTACTTTTCAGATTATCTTTTTTCTATATCGTGAAAGTACTTCACAATATAAGGTCTTGATGTTATTAACAACTGGAAAGTGGTTTTAGTCTTCAGCTGCTTTCAATAACAAGCAATAGCTCTTCTTCACATGAAGATTTCATCTTCATAAGATTGATATTTGTATGCCAAATAGTACATTATGCTTTTTGTAAAGTACAAAAGTCCACTAGTGAGATGTCTGATTCTTGGAGTCAAACACATGGAACACTGATAAGCAAAGTTTCTAAGAATGTGCATAACTGATGTGCAAGAAGAATAATGTATTATTTCTTAGGATCTTAAATTTGCTGAAGATTTTTTCAATGTAATGTACCAGTTCTGTATTTATTTTCAGTTTCATAGCATTTTTGGGAGACCCTGTGTTTCCTGTTGGCCTCTCAAATAAATTTAAAGTCCTAGTTAGATACCAAACCAGACTGGATTGTAGAAAAAGCACTATCAATGCAAAGTAAGATTGTCTTCCCACTGCATTCACTCTGTAATCCATAATTAATTCTCCATCCTCTACTGTTTTTAAATCAAGACTAAATACAGAGTCAAACATTCACAGAATAACTAAGCTGAGTTCTCAACTTTGGCCACAAAGAGCTTTGGGGGTTTTTGTTTGTGTTTTTTGTTGTTATTTTGTCTGTTTGGTTTCTGTTTTGGTTTTGGTCTTTGTTTGGTTTTGGTTTTTTGAAACTGTGAATGGAGAAAGTTAAGGAGATGGGTTTTGCCGGGATGGATTTGTGATAAACAGGTAAAATCTACAAGTTTTTCTGTTCTGTTTTGCCTTTATGGCCATTGCTGGAGCAATCTCATTATGTTACTAGATAGCTGCAAATCAGACATAATTCCTATAGCATAATTGTATAATGGCTTTAAATTAACTGTTAACTTCCCTTTTGTCAAGCTAGATAAAATGATAAATAAAAAAAGAACATAACTTTAAAAATTAACTTCCACTTCACATAGCAAATATTAAATACTTTTAGAAGTATTTAAGTAATGTCTAAATAATTTCTAGCTAAAAGTCTTGGATGTTTTATTTATAGAGTGAAATACCATTTTCTTTTCTTATCACTGTTGGTTTTATTTATATTTTAACTAGTTTATATTAGTTATTCCTGGTTATGTTTTAGTGGATATGGTGGCATTTGGTCAAAGACTGGCTTTGGTGATCTTGGAGGTGTTTTTCAAATTAATGATTCTATGTTTCTATTCTATGACTTTTAATGTATTTGATTTTTCACAGAAAAACCAAGTTGTATGAAATGGGCAATCATTTTACAGGGCTATGTACAAAAAGACAGTTTATTCTAAAAGGATTTCAAACTGTGAAATGTTAGGATTCAGAGTGATAGTGACTTCATCATATAGGCCATAGAGAGAACAGGAAAAAGTGAGCCTTGCAAACCTATAATTTGTCCTTTTCACACAAATTATAGTGCTTTGGTGGGCGGAATGCCCCAAAACCCAACTGAAATGTGAATGACTAATTCAGAGGGGAAGACTCAGTAAAAATATATTCAGTTTGAGGGAGATATTCCCCTCGCTTTCTATAGTTTGCAAAAGGATTTTGCTTGAAAATCCTTCTTAGATCCCAGCTGCAACAAGTCCTCCTTCATAAGTATTTGCAAGTTTCTTACTCTAATGGTATGAGTTGAGTAGGAATTAGCGAGAACCTGTTACTTATTCTTAACCTGTTCATAATGCTGGCTCATTCCCTTTCTGTTATTCTTTCTCCCCCTTAACTGAGAATATCTTAATTTCTTTGGTCTTTTATAGGACTTTCATTACCCTTTTATAGTCTCTCTGTAAAACCATAATGAAATAAATTTAAATCTCTATTGTGTGTCTTTTATGAGCTGTTTGACTCTATCTGCACTATGGGAGGTGGAGTGGTGGAAACCAAACAAAAAAGACAAACAAAAAATAAGTCAGCAATAACTTTGTGTCTTCAGACTCACACTTCACATCTGTAGAACTGAAACTCTTATGCTCTCCTTTAATGTAGGAAATAATATTCTCATTTAAGAGAAAACCTTTGTACTCATGAGGTTATATTACAGTTTGCCTAAAAAAGTCAAAGCAAGTTAGAGAATGAGAATGTCTATGCTGTGAATTGAACTTCCAAACTGCGGTTCAGTTGAAGCTACTAACATGTATTAACAAATTTCCTTCCTTTTCAGTCCTAGACTGTTAAAGCTGACATGTCACAGTTAAAAATCCACTCCAAAAAGAAAATTCAACCTGAGACAGGAAGAAAAATTATCTTTGCAATATATATGGAAAATGTATCTCAGTAATTAAATTACATCTTTAATGAGCTAATAACTTCTCCCTAATCTCAGTGAACTATTTTTATGTGATTTCTTATATCTATGAATTACAGAATAATTGAAATACTTTTACCTAAATCAATTATTGACTTTGACTATTGTAACAGAAGAAAGCAATTTTTTTTTCTTTTTAGTATTTCTCCAAATATTCTAATTTTAGCTACTTAATCTATTAAAGGATATATAAAGTTAAAAGTTTTAAAAGTGTCATTATATTCTTTTATGTAAAAATTCACATTCAATAAACATAAGTTCAAAATTTGTTGATAAAGGGCAGTGAATGAGTTGGTGTAATTACCTGCGAAAGTTTTCAGAAATAAGGCTCAGTGTGAAAACTATTTCTGACTATGTTTGGATCTTTTGTGTATTGATACATCACTGCTGATAAGAGACCCAGTTAAATATTTCATTAGTGTTAGATTTAATGATGATAATTTAGAATATGCAGAGGCTGCTAAGAAGGTGATACCATTAATGTCATAAGAAGATTTATTTTCTGTTTTCATGTGCAGGAAAGACTAAATACCTGAAGGAAACAAGTTATTTTGTTGCTTCTGTTTAAGGCTGTATCACAGTTTTCCAGGAATGGTTGTGCTAGATTTGGGCTGGGATAGAGTTAATTTTCTTCATAGTAACTGTTCTGGAGCTATGTTTTTGACGTGTGTCAAAAACAGTGTTGATCATATAGCGATGTTCTGGTTGCTGCTGAGGAGTGATTACACAGAATCAAGGCTTTTTCTGCCTCTCCACCACCCCATCACACAGGAGGCTGGGAGTGCATAAGAATTTGAGAGGGGGCATAGCCAGGACAGCTGACCCCAACTGACCAAAAGGATATCCCATACCATGTGACATCATACTCTGCATATAAAGCTAGGGGAAGAAGAAGGAAGAGGGGGGTTAGAGCAATGGCATTTGTCTTCCCTAGTCATTATTAAACATGAGGGACCCTTGGATTCCTGGAGATGGCTGAATACCTGCCTGCCAGTGGGAACTAGTGAATTAATTCCTTGGTTTTTTGCTGTGTCCATGGCTTTTGCATTTGATTTACCTATTACACTGTCTTTATCTCAACCCAGGAGATTTTTTCTCTTTTACTCTTCTGATTCTCTCCCCCATTCCACTGTGGGGGAAAGTGAGCAGCTGACTGCATGGTGCTTAGTTGCCAGCTGGGACTAAGACTCTACAACAGTTTCTACAGAGTTTTATTTATACATTTCCATTTCTCTGATGAGAAAATCTCTTATTAAAAGCTAAAAGGTTTGACTACTTAATTAGAAGTCCACCCATCCCATCTGGAGTAAAGGCCGTGTCTGTGTGGACAGTTGTCCAATACCCATAGAAGTGTCCATTAGGCATGGAGAGATCAGCCCTACTGAACATGCTGTAGGTATCCATAATAAGTCTGACATGTTTAACAATGTGGAGTAATTTGTTCATATTCATTTGCCATCTGTGTTGCACATGTACAGTTACTTTGTGCCCAGACTGAACTGGATTCACTGAATATGTCCACAGTAGCAAGTAATGCAGATAAATAGTTCTAGGCTTGCAGAGTGAAACAGCTGGTACTAGGGATGTGATATGCACATTAAGTCTTTCAAAACAACTTCACTTTGAACTGTACATCTATCAGCTGTCTGGGTGCCAGGAAGACTCTTGGATTTCTCAATAAATTCTTATTGGTCTTCCCAATAAGTTCCATTTAAAGTGCATGCCGAGGACAGCATAGAGATCTGCTCCAAAACTCACTTCTAAGCAAAATTGAAATTATTCTTTAAA